>NC_047115.1:913634-1055318 GCF_902500255.1 Thalassophryne amazonica | reverse complement strand
AAGGCCAACTATTATCATGAATAGCTCTGAAGACAAATATACAGGTCAGGAAAATATTTATATGATAGATATTTAAGAGCTGCAATTTAAAAAAAAAAACAAAGGTGCACTAGGAGCGATTGTGCCTTTTGAACCAATTGGAGAGCCCTAATGCTGGACTGCGGTAAACCAGAAAATAGAACATTGCAGTAGTCCAATGTAGAAGAGACAAATGCTTGAATCAGGGTCTCACCATCAGCCATAGACAGGATGGGACGAATCTTCGCTATATTTCGCAGGTGGAAGAAAGCAGTCCTCGTAATATTTCTAATGTGGAGGTCAACGGGCATTCTAGGATCAAAAATTGCCCCAAGGTTCCTCACTTTGTCAGTGTGATGTATGACACACGAGCCTAGGCTGAGCGTTAACTGGTCAAATTGATGCCGATGTCTCACTGGACCAAGAACCATCATTTCAGTCTTATCAGAGTTTAAAAGTAGGAGACATCCAGCTTCTCACTGATGCAAGGCAATCTTCTAAGGAGTTTATGTGAACGAGATTACCAGCAGTTATCGGCATGTATAACTGAGTATCATCTGCATAGCAGTGAAAGGTAATCCCAAAACTCCGCAATATGTGCCCAAGGGGTGCTATATAAAGGGAGAAAAGCAGCGGGTCTAAGACAGACCCCTGTGGAACCCCAAATTTCATGTCACTAAGGTTAGAGGTAGAGTTACTCTACAAAACACAGTGAGAACGACTGGTCAAGTATGATGTCAACCATGCAAGGGCACTTCCAGTAATCCTAAAATGATTCTCCAGCCTATCAAGTAGAATATGATGATCCACTGTATCAAATGCAGCACTGAGATCTAACAGCAACAGAACCGTAGTGGTGTCCGAATCCATTGTAAGCAGAAGATCATTCACCATTTTAGTGAGAGCCGTCTCTGTGGAATGATATTTTCTAAAAGCAGACTGCAGTGGCTCAAAAATATTATTCTTAGTAAGATAGTCTACGAGCTGCTGTGACACCACTTTTTCTAGAATGTTAGAGCAAAATGATAGATTTGATATCGGACTACAGTTTTTCAATACACTAGGGTCAAGATTAGGTTTCTTAAGTAATGGTTTAATCACTGCAGATATGAAACATTTAGGAACAGATCCAGAAGTTAATGAGAGATTAATAATTTCCAGCACAGTCGGCCCAAGAGTGGGCCACAGGTCCTTAAACAGTTTTGTTGGTATAGGATTAAATAAACAGGTTGTGCTTTTTGTTGACATTACGAGTTTCGTGAGCATGCCTAGTGAGATACTATTACATTCTGTAAATCTAGGTAATACCTCAGTAGTGGTGCCCACCTCAATAGCAGGGTGTAGTGGCTGGATTAAGGCATGCTGGGATATGTTTAACCTAATGTCTTCTATTTTCTTCTCAAAGTAATCCAAGAAATCTTGTGCTGTAAAAGGAGAGCGAACTGCAGGTGGTTGTCCATGAATAAGTGTTGCCACCGTGTCAAACAAGAACTTTGAGTTATGCTTGTTTTTGTTGATCAAATCAGAGTAGTAAGTCCACTTTGTAGCCAATAATGCATGCTTATAGTCTAAGATAGTATCACACCACGCAAGGTGAAATACTTCTCATTTTGAACAATGCCATTTCCGTTCTAGACCTCTTGCCTTATGCTTGAGGTCACGCAGGTAATCATTGAACCAAGGTGACTGTGTTTTGGGGGGCGCGGTTTTAACACAGGTGGTGCAATCATGTCTATTATAGTTTTGAGCACTGAGTTTAAACTATCCACAAGTCTGTCTACTGATTGGGTATTTGCCAAATGTGAAGCTAAGGCATCAGGCAGTCTCGCGAGTTCAGTCTTAGTTGAGGAGTTGATGCATCGCCGTAATGATATATAAGGTTGTTGTTCCACTAAACATGGCAGCGAAACTGTAAACTTAATAAGTGAACATTAAAGTCACCAATGATCAGAATGTTATCTGCACTAGTTGACAAGTTAGAGATGAACACACCAAATTCATCTAAGAATTCAGAATATGGGCCATGAGGTCTATATACAGCGACAAAGTAATACGGCTGATTTTTATTCTTCTGACCATGGTAATGCGTAATATCCTGAGCAGAGCAGAGAATCAGATGTTCAAGCGAGTTATATTTGTGACCCCCAACAGCTAATAAGCTCAACCTAAATAAACCTAGCAGCACCCCGCCTTACTTCGCATCACAAGGGACGTGACTAAATGTATATGCTGGTGAGCAGGCCTCATTCAAGGGGAGGACAGCGGTAGGATTAAGCCAGGTTTCACATAACCCAATCATATCTAAGTGATGATCAATAATTAGATCATTAATCAACAGTGATTTTGAGGACAGTGATCTTATCTTAATGAGACCCAGACTCAGGACCTCAGTGGGGTTGACAGTTGAACTGTTTGGGTTTTGGGGTGGTTCCAGAGTAGCATATATAAGATGCCTAGAAGTAGGTTTAGGTTTGAGACATTCCATGCGCGTTGTAGGTAGCAGACACAAAATCTTTGATCTTGCTGGAACAACCACTGGGCCATCCTCAATTTTAACATCATCCAGTGTTGTAATAGGTATTAAGTTTTCAAAGCATATCCCCTTATGATTTTTATGGACACGTCTACAGAAACAGGCCACAGTCTCAACTTGTTGAATTTCCCTCCCTGGCAGATAAACTGCACTATCTCCATAGTGGATTTTCTGCATTAATTTCCATGTTAAGATAATGGATTCCACATCCACATTTGTCATAAGCCTTACAGGGTCTCTAATCACCTGCTCCATGGCCTGCTATAGATTCCTAATGTTACCCTCCCTGTAGAGCTCTATCTATGTTCGCAGACAAGATGGTGGTGCCTTCCCCAGTAGGGTGGAGGCCGTCCAGCATCAACGAGCCACGGCGGCCCCAGAACAAAGGCCAGTTATCAGTAAAGCTAAAGCCTTGCTGTCTATAAAATTGCACCATCCACCTATTTAATGATGTCAGCCTGCTAAACGCCTCATCAATTAATGAAAGACTGGCTCGTGGGCCTTGACCAGCTCCCGAGTCACCAGTTTGTGACCACTGGTTTTTGTGTTAGTTGACTGATTGTTAGTGGTGTGTGATGTCACGAGGTGTGCACCATGTGGCGCAGAGGAATTGTGGGTAACATATGTGCTGTATTGTTGTGTTTCAGGGCTGGCAGGAGAAAAAGCATGGCAGGTTTTCTGTGTCTGGCGGGATCCGCCTGCCTGGGTACCATTTTGATCCCAGAGAACACGGGTGAGAACGCCCGAGGAGCTCAGTGATGGGGTGGATTAATACAGTGTGAACAAGGACACCAAAAAAGTGTTCCAAAAAACAGTTTCCTAAAGTGTGGACTGTGTCCCTCTTGTGGACCTTGAAGGTACTGCATGTGGGCCATGAGTTATTAAAAATAAATGAATAAAAGTTTTCTGTTTTGTAATACAGATTAAAATTATACAAAAAGTTTGATTATTTTTTTAATGTTATTAAATGTAATAACAGTCATGGGGAAAATGAATTAATTAATCAGGATCATTGTGGTTATGGATTAGCGATCGTTGATCAGATCTTTTGCATTCCAAATCACATTTTTTATTGAGTTTTCTTAATATTCATCTCTGCTCATTAGAATAAAAATTTTCATGTCTGTTCTGCCAGTCAGTCTTTGTTTTTGTTTTTTTTGTTTTTCTTTTTCTTTTGGCTTCATAATTAAATTTCATTTTCAGGGATGTTGCTGAGTGTTACATCTTTGGCGTTGCTGGGAAAACTGATGGTCAGTGCAGCGTTCAACATCGCCTACGTCTACACCTCTGAGCTTTACCCCACAGTTATCCGGTAAGCTAACACCGTTAGCACAAGCAACGCCAGCAGGAAGTGTTTGAGTTTTGAAATTCGTCAGGGTTTTTGTGTTTCAGGAATGCTGGTTTGGGGGTGTGTTCCATGTCGTGCAGAGTTGGAGGAATCCTTGCGCCGTTTATCCCCTCCATGGTTAGTGGCTGTGTGTGTCCTCGTTGCTTCACAATAAAAGCTTGGCCGTGCCTGTCCTCGTCGCTTCACAATAAAAGCTTGGCCGTGCCTGTCCTCGTCGCTTCACAATAAAAGCTTGGCCGTGCGTGTCCCCTTCCCTTCACAATAAAAGCCTCCTGAATGAATGTCGTTGACAAACTCTACCTGTATTAATTGCACCTGTTTGAACTTGTTACCTGTATAAAAGACACCTGTTCACACACTCAATCACACTCCAACCTGTCCACCACAGCCAAGACCAAAGAGCTGTCTAAGGACACCAGGGACAAAACTGTAGACCTGCACAAGGCTGGGATGGACTACAGGACAACAGGCAAGCAGCTTGGTAGAAGACAACAACTGTTATGATTATTTATTAGAAAGTGGAAGAAACACAAGATGACTGTCAATCTCACTCAGTCTGGGATTCCATGCAAGATCTCACTTTGTGGGGTAAGGATGATTCTGAGAAAGCTCAGAACTACACAGGAGGACCTGGTCAATGACCTGAAGAGAGCTGGGACCACAGTCACAAAGATTACATTAATAACACATGATGCTGTCATGGTTTAAAATCCTGCAGGGCAGCAAGGTCCCCCTGCTCAAGCCAGCACATGTCCAGGCCCGTTTGAAGTTCACCAGTGACCATCTGGATGATCCAGAGGAGGCATGGGAGAATGTCATGTGGTCAGATGAGACCAGAATAGAGCTTTTTGGAATCAACTCCACTTACCATGTTTAGAGGATGAGAACAACCCCAAGAAAACCATCCCAACCGTGAAGCATGGGGGTGGAAACATCATACTCTGGGGGTGCTCTTCTGCAAAGGGGACAGGACGACTGCACCGTATTGAAGGGAGGATGGATGGGGTCATGTATTGCGAGATTTTGGCAAACAACCTCCTTCCCTCAGTAAGAACATTGAAGATGGGTCATGGCTGGGTCTTCAGCATGACAATGACCCCAAACACACAGCCAGGGCAACTAAGGAGGGGCGCCGTAAGAAGCATTTCAAGATCCTGGAGTGGCCTGGCCAGTCTCCAGACCTGAACTCAATAGAAAATCTTTGGAGGGAGCTGAAACTCCAAACCTGAAAGATCTAGAGAAGATCTGTATGGAGGAGTGGACCAAAATCCCTGCTGCAGTGTGTGAAAACCTGGTGAAAAACTACAGGAAACATTTGACCTCTGTAATGGCAGACAAATGTTTCTGTACCAATTGTTAAGCTCTGTTTTTGGGGTCAAATACTTATTTTATGCAATAAAATGCAAATTAATTATTTAAAAATCATACAATGTGATTTACTACATTTTTTTTTTTTTTTTTTTTTTAGATTCTGTCTCTCACACTTAAAGTGAACCTATGATAAAAATTATAGACCTCTACATTCTTTGTAGATGGGAAAACCTACAAAACTGACAGGGGGTCAAATACTTATTTTCCCCACTGTATTTTTTTTAGCACCTCAAAGGAACCGGCCGAAGTCACTGACGATGAGTTTCAGAACTTCAGATTGTGATCGGCACCGACAGTGTCATTATTTCAGAACCTTCAAAGACAAAATAATAATCCAGATTACAGATTAGATTAATCAATGAGACGTCATCAGATGGGGGATCAAAGCGCCCCCCAACTGTGCCTGTCTGCACGTACCTGTGAACATGCATGTTGATTTAGTGCGCACAGGAAAAACTCTGGCTTCAGACTTGATGTGGACAGGAATCTGATGACTACATGAACAGAAAATGTGAGGGTGCGGCTCTTTATGATGTCATCGGGCATTCCCTTTAGAGCTTTTTCTTCTATCTCAGTGTTCAAGAAATTAAAACATTCTCTTCAGAGTTGAGTCAGTCTGTTTGAGGTTGAGGTCATGTGACCTTTGACCCACTGCTTGTGGCCATAACTACACAGGCTGAGCGGTTCTGGAATTTTATATTTTTATTTTTTGTGACTAACATTTTTTGATGTTTATAGCTTTAACCAACCTCAGAGGACTTTTGTCCGTTTGTCCGTTGCAGCGCGCTCTGCACAGCTCAGCGCCCTTCACCGTCTTCTGTCTGAGTGGTCTGACCGCAGGCTGCGTCGGCCTCCTGCTGCCCGAAACCCTGGACGGACCCACAGCTGAAACTCTGGAGGAGCTCAACAGCGCCACCTGCAGCCGGGTGCTGGAGAACAAGGTGTTAAACTGTAACACTGCAGTGTTAAAGTCCTTTTGGAAAACAAAAAAACAAAAACCTTTTTTTGGTGCATAAACCTATTATTTTGAATATCGTGACACTTATTTTTGAAAGTGAACCACATTTTTAAAAAATGTTTCTATATCCTCCACATTTTTCCACTTATTTAGAATTTTTTAACTTGATTGTATTTCATGGTATATGAAACATGCCATGAATCCTGTTTATTTTTGACTACAAACATTTTTAAACTACGCTGCCATACGTTGTTTTGATGGTGATGAGTAAAATCAGTGCTTGTCAGTGTTTGACTTAGATTTATTTGTGTCCCAGAATTTAACTAGCAGCGCGCTGTAATTGAACCTGCACTTTAAACACACTTGCCCCTCTGTCAGCCATAAGGGGTGTGACTGTGGCACGCTTTACTGGGTACGAGCTGGGTACCTGAGCAGTGCCCGGGTGCGAGATCTTGTCGACATTTGATAATGTGCCAGTCAAACATGGATATACCCGCGTACGGGGGCTGTGTGTTGCTTAGCAACAGGCAAGTCATAGACACACACAAACATCTGACTTTTAGATGTCTGATTCCTGCGTTCTGAGTCCGATGCCTCATTTTGGAGCTGCTGTAGCGTGTCGGTGTTTCTGAGTTGTGTTTTACTTTTTCTTTCTTTTTTTTGTCCTCCAGGCTTTGCTTTATGGAGACAAATGGAAGAAACTGAACCACAAATGAAGTCTCACCTTTAACATAATGCAGCTCATAGCAGCGAGACAGTGGAGAGGCCACGCCTTCATCTTCACTGTCTGTGAACTTTGAACTCTTTAGATGCAGCACAGAAACAGTGGAAGATGGCAGCTTGAAGGTTGGGGTGAAGTGGGTTATCCTCCAACCAAAAGGTCAGGTGACTGAATGTCAGCGTTTTTTTTTTTTAAGAGTAATCTGTATCTGATGTGAATCCTATTTTATAAAATAATCCTGCAGAAGCGGTGATGGAAACATTTACTCAGCTCAAAACCACCAGTATGCGGTGCTGCTGCTACGGCGTTGTCCTTTAGCAACAGAATAACATGCTGTTTGGTGCACGCTTCTCACAAAAATGAGACATGACACTTTAGTGATTTGCTGGAATGGACTTTTATTTTATAAATCAGCTTTTCCAGCCGCAGTTAAATATTCCTGGAAAAAATAATCCAAACAACACGCCTATGTGGTGGAATTCACTTTAAACATTTCATTCTCAAAATGTGTTTTATGTTGTAATTTTTAATGAGCTGCAGTATTTTTTTGGGGAGTGTGTGAGCGGAGTTCATGTTCATCAACCCTGGGTGACCTGAAAACTGATTGAAAGGTGACAACACAAAATAAGGTGAACTTTAAAAAAGAAGTCTGAATTTATGTTTCTAAATTTGTTCAGTAATATTTGGGAGATTATGATGTGAACGTGATGAAACTGGACAGAAGGGATTTTTGGTTTGAGTTTCGTAGTCGGCCTGCCACGGCCCCGGCTCCTTCAGAAGGATAGGTTACCATGGGTACTTAGTGGGGGATTCCTGTTAACCGCAATGATGGAACCCAGCTCTCACGTGCATAAGTTAGACATAGCAAAGTAAGCCGGGACTTCACTTGAACCATGCGGATGGAATACCCCCCCCCCCCCCCCCCCCCCGTGTATGTGTTACTGTGAACATGAATGCTAAAAAAAAAAAAAAAAAGCAACCGTGTGTGTGTGTCTGTAAAGCAAGAGCACTTGACAAAATACAGGCTGCTGTGGGACATAATGGCGATCCAGTTACTCATTGTTGCCAATAATCAGGTGGCCTGATTTAAAAATGCAGTTGTATATAAATGTTTGGTCACCCCTGATAATTTTCATGATTTTCTTTTATAAATGTCTGGATCAGAACTTTCAGTTTAACATATCATATAGCAGATGATACACACTAATATTTGAGAATTGAAATGAAGTTTCTCATATTTACAGAAAGTGTGCAATAATTATTTAAACAAAATTGGGCAGGTGCATAAATTTGGGCACCCTGGTCATTTTATTGATTTGAATACATTTAGCAGTAATTATTGGAACACAGAATTGGTTTGTTAAGCTCATTGACCCTTGACCTCCTTACACAGGTGAATCCAATCATGAGAAAGGGTATTTAAGGTGGCCATTTGCAAATGTTTCTTCTCTTTGCATCTCTTCTAATGAGTGGCAACATGGGAGCCTCTAAACAACTCTCAAATGACCTGAAAACGAAGATTATTCAACATCCTGGTTTAGGGGAAGGATACAAAAACCTATCTTAGAGATTTTAGCTGTCAGTTCCACTGTGTGGAACATAGTGAGGAAATGGAAGACCACAGGCACAGTACTAGTTAAGGCCCGAAGTGGCAGGCCAAGAAAAATCTCAGATAAGATGAAGCGAAGGATGGTGAGAACAGTCATAGTCAACCCACAGACCTGCTCTAAAGACCTACAGCATGATCTTGCTGCAGATAGTGTCTCTGTGCATTGTTCAACTATATAGTGCACTTTGCACAAAGAGATGTTCGATGATGCTGTAATGCAGAGGAAGCCTTTTAAGGTGCTGTGGACTGATGAAACTAAAATTAAGTTATTTAGACATAAGGGGTGGTATGCATGGCTGAAAAAGAACACAGCATTTCAAGAAAAACACTTGCTACCTACAGTAAAATTTGGAGATGGTTCCATCATGCTGTGGGGCTGTGTGGCCAGTTCAGGTTCTGGGAATCTTGTTGAAGTTGAGGGTCACATGGATTCCAGTCAATATCAGCAGATTCTTGAGAACAGTGTTCATGAATCAGTGACAAAGTTGAAATTGTGCCGGGGCTGGATCTTTCAACAACACAACGACCGTAAACACTGCTCAAAATCTACTAAAGCATTCATGCAGAGGAACAAGTCCAACGTTCTGGAATGACCATCTCAGTCCCCAGACCTCAATATTATTGAAAATCTGTGGTGTGATTTTAAGTGGGCTGTCCATGCTCGGAAACCAACAAACCTGATATGTTTTGTAAAGAAGAATGGTCCAAAATACGTTCAACCAGAATCCAGACTCTCATTGGAAACTATAGGAAGCATTTAGAGGCTGTTATTTCTACAAAAGGAGGATCTACTAAATATTGATGTATTTGTTCTGTTGGGGTGCCCAAATGTATGCACCCGCCTAATTTTGTTTGCACACTTTCTGTAAATCCTATAAACTTCATTTCACTTCTCAAATATCACTGTTTTTGTCTGCTATATGATATAATTAACTGAAATTGCTGATCCAAACAACCAGTGATTTATAAAGGGAAAATCATGGAAAACATCAGGGGGCACAAACTTTCACATACAACTGTACATAAAGTGTAACTTTTTAGCACTCTGGTCATCCGTTTAAACTGCTGGACTTTGAACATTCCACATTAAAAATACAAGTTTGTGTTTTTTTCTTTAACCAATTGCCCCTGCAGTGCCCCGCCCTCAAATTATCACAAGTGGGAATATGGTTGTAATTTTCTGTTGAAGTTTATGTGTTATTGAGTACTGGTGGGAAAATAGTAATCAGTTAACATTGTGTTCAACCCCCCCCCCCCCTTTTTTTTTAATACAGAAACATTACACTAGCGGGGGGTGGGGGGGGGGTGCATCACGAGGGGGTTAAAAGTCTTTTTCAGTTTTGTCTAAAATGGTACATTCCAAAGCATTGCTTTAATTTGTTCATGTAAATATCAAGTTAATGCTTATGCACTTGATGATGTTGCTTTTTTTTGGGGATAATGTAATTCTGATTGACATGATTTGTGCTTTTTGAAATATTAAAATGTGCAGTATTATGTCATTTATTATGTATTATGTGAAAATTTAACAAGTTTTCAGTTCCTTGTTCAGCTGCCTGGGGTTGGTAAAAATATTTTTTTCTGATCTTAAAATGTTTTAAAATATCATTTTTGTTTGATCTATAACAGTTAATGGGAAGAAGCAAACATTCAACCTTCTGTGCCTAAAATATTGCCTTGCCTTAAATATTTCTGTCAGTCTAGTTCATGTGATTGTAAATTGTTGAAATGTTTAAGTTTTCTTTGAAATCACACGTAAATATGCTGTCAGTACAGAGGTGTCTGCAGACTATTAAAATATAATGGTGTGTGTGTGTGTGTGTGTGTGTGTGTGTGTGTGTGTGTGTGTGTGTGTGTGTGTGTGTGTGTGTGTGTGTGTGTGTGTGTGTGTGTGTGTGTGTGTGTGTGTGTGTGTGTTGTTTTTAAGCTGCCAGATCTCTTCAATGTGTAATTTCATGTATTTGGTCCTGTTTTTGGCATTTCTGATATTTTTTCATTTGTTGTTCAGGAGTGGTGCTCAGACATTCACAACAATAAGAAACTGAGTCAGAAAAATGTATCTGTTGTCCAGATGTTTCAGTATTCAGCTGCCCATAAACTAAAAAAATTTATGAAAATGGTAAATGGACTGCATTTATATAGCACTTTTCCATCTGCATCAGACACTCAAAGCGCTTTACGTCGGGACGCAGCCGGCGCGGTGTGGCGGCACAGGAAAAACACCTCCGTGTTGATAACCATTTGTAAAATCCAGGTGGTTTTTGATGGCTTTCAGTGGAGTGAGTATATGAGAAATTGTTTAACAGCTGGACATGTTCCAACTTGTCCTTAAGGCTTCCAGCAGAGGTGTTTTTCCTCTGGCGGAGCATTGCGTCGGCTGCGTCCCGACGCTGCAATCCGTCCGCACGTCTTTCATTAAAAAAATCTCCTTTAACAGTGGAATATCCGGATAAAATGCTGAAACCGACTTCTTCTGAAACTTCTCTGTTCTCTCACGACGTCCTGGATCAATAGAGCCTGAAATGTGGAGGTTTTCAGCTTGAAACAGGCTGACGACAGCGCCTGAGAGCGCTGTGCGACGTCTCGCACCGTGGGAAGTCCTTAAAGCGACAGTGTCACCTCAAAATCTCTCATCAGCCGTTAAAATTTTCACTGAAAACCAGCTTAATTTTTCAAACCGTGTCCACTTCAATGTGTCTCACAGGTTTAGAAAAAATTTTGATCAAACAAAGCGCCAGTCTCTCAGCAACTTCTCAGACAAAGGAATTCTGACGAGGGGCTGGACGACTCCTCCCACATGGAGTGCTCACAGGCGAATGACGTCACCGACAGGCGTGGAAAAACTCACGCATGCGCACGAGGGTTCAAGCATGTCTGACGTAAAAACATATGAATGAAATCCATATAGTTTTTGAAAAAAATAAAAAGAACCTATACTTTATGGACAGACCTTGTATATATATATATATATCCTAAAACTATATATATTCTGAATCCTCATGACACGGGGTACAAACTGGTACCATTTTTAAAAAGTTGAACGTAACCAATAATTTTTTGCTTTAATCTATTCTCTATCTATTTATCTTTTAAGGAATTACTGGGCAACCGGGTCAAGCTGCCCTGGTTGCCCAGGTCTATAGCTCTATAGACCAGGACCAGGGCCATAAAGGATAAATAGACCCCCCCCCCCCGTCTGTCTGTCTGTCTGTCCAAGATAAACTCCAAAACTATAATATGTAGCCCTAAAAACTATATATTCTGAATCCTCTTGACATGGGGAGCAAACTGGTACCATTTTTAAAAAAGTTGAACGTAACCAAAAAATTAATGCTTTAATGTATTCTCTTTATCTATTTATCTTTTATGGAATTACTGAGCAACCGGGTCAAGCTACCGTGGTTGCCCAGGTCTGTAGAGCTATAGATCTATCGACCTTTAATTATAGAACTACTGAGCAACCAGGGCCATAAAAGATAAATAGACTGAGGATGACGTCCAATCCTGAGGATGTCATGAAGAAAGCCTGAGTACAAAAAGTATAAAGCAGTCAGAATTCTAATTTTGATTAAAGTTCCCCATGTCATGTGTATTCAGAATATATATAGTTTTTAGGGCTACATATTATAGTTTGGGTGGGGTGTAATTAAAATTGACCACTTTATACCAACCAATAATTTAATGCCTTAATCTATTCTCTTTATCTATTACAGAATTCAGCTTTAATCATTATTGCTAGAAATCTTAGACAAAAAGAACTTTCACTTTAATTCTTTATGGTTACTGGACTAATGCAAAACAAAGTCTGCATGAAGGACTTCAAATGTGTTTGTCTTTTAACCAAGTATTTCCACTTAGTTTGGGGGGTCCACCTCTTATAGTTCTGCTGGACAAACTTTAGCCCTTTAACTATTGCATTTGTAAGACATCAGCATTACAAAAACAAATTTTTCGCAATTGTTTTGATTTAAATGATTGGCATTTGGCCTATGTCTAAAACAGGTGTGTGTGTGTGTGTGTGTGTATATATATATATATATATATATATGTATGTATATCTATATGTATATATATATATATATATATATAATATACTCGTACACACACACACACACACATGAGTGAGTGACACAGAATGCTGTAAGAATGCACTAAGATCACAACTGCTGGAGGAATGCAATCAATTTCCACACAATGTCTACAAGTCTGGATGGCAAACACAGGGAGAGGACGATGTGGCCCCACACATGATGGACCCTCTGCACTGTGACGGGACACAGCGCAGTGATGTGATGATTTGGGGCACATGAAGGGGCCGTGCATTGCATTGTCTGGTTGGATGGTGAACGTCACACCATGGGACAGCACGTCATATGGGATATATATCCCATACTCATTTAATGGATGAGGCATTTGTGTGCCGGTGGTGCCAGTTCACGGTGCAGCCAGGATGAGAAGGGAGTTCATCACAGGCTGCAGCTCCTGGCTGATGTTCAACCTGTACTGTGAGACACATCTGGAGCATTCTAAAGGTGTGTTTTTATTTTTATTTACATTGTAATCGCCTGGAAAAACAGTTACACCGTCAGTCCTCCCACAGAGTGACATAGTGTGTGTGTTATAATATGTGTATTACAGCTGGGGCACTCCGATCAGCTGTGTTGTGACGCACTGCACCAAGCCTCAGAAGTGCATTGATGCCCTGGGGGGCGCCAGTGCGACGCAGTGCTTTTGCAAGTGGTGTTACAGCAATGATGATGATTATATTTCATATACATCATCTAACCCCATGAGAGGGAATGCAGTGCATCTGTAATGTAAGGTTTATTATGGATATAACACCCCCTTGAGAAGTGGTTTGCTGGTCCGGGGCTGCGCAACACTTTGACTCGCAATGACAGATGGTGATTTCAGTGTAATTGTACAATGTTCACGTCTAGTGCACATAATGATTCTGTGCCACAGACTTTGTACAGTACAATATGTCCTTAGCACAACAAATGGGATGCACCAGGGTGCTGTCCGGCTCATCCATTGCACACTTGAGACGTGCCTGACCACGGTGAATGAGGCTGTCAGAACATTTAGAACACAGTCAGAATGGAAATGATGTTTAACTTTGGCAAGAGGACAGCACAGCACCTACCAGTCAGTATAGACAATGTGGGCATTGAGGTGGTCCACATACAAGTACCTCAGAGTCCACATTGACAATAGACTGGACTGGTCAGTGCAGCTAAATGCAGCGTATAAAAGGGGACAAAGCAGACTGTTCTTCCTCAGAAGACTGAAATCCTTTGATGTCTGTAACAATATGCTTTTCCTTTTTTATCAATCTGTGGTGGTCAGTGCTGTATTCAATTAATCAATCAATCAACATTTATTTATAGAGCGCTTTACAGCACTGACTGGTGTCCAGAGTGCTTAACATTAAAAACACAAATTCCCAAAAATAAAACATGTACAGTAGTGTTCAGAATAATAGTAGAGCTATGGGACTAAAAAGATTAATCCAGGTTTTGAGTATATTTCTTATTGTTTCATGGGAAACAAGTTACCAGTAGATTCAGTAGATTCTCACAAATCCAACAAGACCAAGCATTCATGATATGCACACTCTTAAGACTATGAAATTGGGCTATTAGTAAAAAAAAAAAAGTAGAAAAGGTGGTGTAAGGAGTATCTATCTATCTATCTATCTATCTATCTATCTATCTATCTATCTATCTATCTATCTATCAATCATTAGACTGCACTTCAACTGCTGTTTGTGCTTTCTCCACCTCAAACGCACCTCCACAGGTACATTCGGGCCGGCCGCGTGAATGTGCTCAAGTGTTTGGGCTGCACTCAGATTGCTGTCGGAGGCTTTCAAACGCACACCGACGTCGGCCTCTAGTGTGATGGAGGTATTAACGTGATAAGGAACCTTGAACATTTATTTTAGACAAAAAAGCATGAAAAGTAATGTATACATTTGTAAGTCTGGTAGATTCATTCATTCATATCTGCATTTCAACCTGGAAAAAAAAAACCCCACTGTAAATAAATATCAATATTTATTCTAAACACAGCAGGAGATGATGCAGCAGTGACTGCAGTGTGTCTTTTGTTAGGATTTCTCAATGTGGCGTCAGTTTTCAGAGACCACAGGTGAGCTGGACCCTCAGGACGCTGAACCAGATGAAGGTTTCCTCTGCAGTTTCAACTTCTTGAGTTTTGGGAGACACTTTCATCACATTTTGAAGAGCAGAGATGTTCTTTACTTCCTTCTGGACTTCAGGTTTAGGTGTTCAGCTCCATCACTGGAGGTTTTTGAAGGCTTAGTGTTCTTTGCATCAAGCTCTCCATGTTCATGTGAGGGTAGCTTCAATCACTTCCAGCTTTTGTGATCATGTGCCCCATGACAGACATCCCTTAAAGTTCCTCTGTCATGAGTAACCTGCTGACTCACGCCATCAAATAATCAATATCCTGTAATTAGGAACCGTGAAATACGAAACAAGGGAGTCATCAAACACCAGGGCTGCCGGTTCGTCTCGACAGTGTTCATCTTGTCTCCAATAACACAGATCTTTTGTGCTGTATTTTCTACTTCCTGCTTGATGGGTCTTTCCACCGACTTGCAGATAACTTCATGTTCTTCCTGCTGACACTTCAAATGCCTTTTGAGGGTCTTATTTTCTTCAGAAAGTGTTTCCTCCTTCGGATGAGCTTTGGGCTGTTCGATGTCAAAGAGCATTTTTTGAATATCCAGCTTTGCCTGTGCTGTATTTTCTACTTCCTGCTTCCTCCACTGGTAGATAAATTCATATTCTTCATGCAGGCACTTCAACTGCCTTTTGAGGGTCTCAATTTCTTGAGAAAATGTTTTCTCGTTCTGAAGAGCTGTGGCCCATTTAATGTCATGGAGCATTTTGACTTCCTTGAGCTCTTTTTGCAACTTTTCCTTGACCTCCTCAAGATCTTTTATCAGCTTATCCTTAACATCACTTTTCTGCCTTAACTGCTGAATCTCTTCTAGGAGGTCCTTTTCAGTTTGCTTTTGCAAATTGAAGTAGAGTTGGAATTGATCACATTCTTGAAGCTCCTGTTCCTTCTGATTATCATGCATTTCTTGATGGTATTGTCGTGGGTAGTTTTCCGTTTGCTTTTCAAAGTGATGCTGTTCTTTCTGAGTTCCATGGAGACAAGTAATCTCTTCTTTCATGGTGACGATGACACTGTTATATTCTTTGTTAGTGATGTGCAGCTGCTTGTCCTTTAGCTCCAGCATTTCACATAGTTCTTTAATGACCTCTTCTTGTTCAGAAACCTGCTTGTTTAGCTGCATAACTTTTCCTTTCAGGTCATCATTTTCTTTGATTAGAGCCTCTTCCCTTACTTGGCTCTGCTCCTGATCCATGCTTGTCTCCCTGTTATAGAGATCAAACACAGGTTGAGAAATGTTCTCATCCATCGTGCTTCGTGATAACGTCTGTTTCTCTGTGATGCCAAATGTCTTTTCCACTGCTGCTAAATGTCTTCCCCACTCTGCTTCTTCTTGTCGTTCAGACTACATAATAAGACATTAAAGTCAGGAGCTTCATCTTAGAAAAACATAAAAGAAAAAATTTAAGTAAAGATTATAAGATCTGTACTTTTATTCTTATTCCAAGATCAATACCAGGCAAAAACATAAAAAAGGTCCAAAATTCTAAAACTTGAATACAAAACAGGAAGTGATGTCATAACGGGGTTGTTTTTTTTTGTTTTGTTTTTTTGGTCATATATACTGCTTGTAGCAGCCACATGGGGTGTGCAGCCAGTACATTCTGAGTGCCGGTCCCAAGCCCGGATAAATGAGGAGGGTTGTGTCAGGAAGGGCATCCGGCGTAAAACAAGCCAACCTAACTATGCAGACTCAGAATCGAATTCCCATACCGGATCGGTCGAGCCCAGGTTTACAACGTCCGCCACCGGTGCTATTGCCCAACAGGGTGCCGGTGGAAATTGGGCTACTGCTGGGTGAAGACAATGAAGAAGAGGAGGAAAACGTTGCCACGAACAGCGGGAGAAGAAGAAAACTAGAAGGGTGGAAATGAGAGTGGGGACTTTGAATGTTGGTAGTCTGACTGGTAAAGGGAGAGAGCTGGCTGATATGATGGAGAGGAGAAAGGTAGACATATTGTGTGTGCAAGAGACCAAGTGGAAGGGAAGTAAGAGCAGGAGCATCGGCGGTGGGTACAAGTTGTTGTACCATGGTGAGGACAGGAAGAGAAATGGTGTTGGGGTCATTTTAAAGGAAGAGTATGTTAAAAGTGTGTTGGAGGTTAAGCGAGTGTCTGACAGGGTGATGAGTGTGAAGTTGGAAATTGAAGGGGTGATGATGAATATCATCAGTGCATATGCCCCACAGGTAGGTTGTGAGATGAAGGAAAAAGAAGATTTCTGGAGTGTGTTAGATGAGGTGGTGGAGAGTGAACCCAAGCATGAAAGAGTGGTGATAGGAGCAGACTTCAATGGGCATGTTGGTGAAGGGAACAGAGGTGATGAGGAAGTAATGGGTAGATATGGTATCAAGGATAGGAATGGGGAAGGACAGATGGTAGTTGATTTTGCAAAAAGGATGGAAATGGCTGTGGTGAATACCTACTTTAAGAAAAGGGAGGAGCACAGGGTAACATATAAGAGTGGAGGAAGGTGCACACAGGTGGACTACATTCTTTACAGGAGATGCAAGCTAAAAGAAATCACAGACTGTAAGGTGGTAGCAGGAGAGAGTGTCACTAGACAGCACAGGATGGTTGTTTGTAGGATGACTTTAGAGGTAAAGAAGAAGAAGAGAGTGAGAGCTCAACAAAGGATCAGATGGTGGAAGCTGAAGGAGGAAGACTGTTGTGTGAAATTTAACGAGCAGGTGAGAGAAGCACTAGTTGGAGGGGAAGCAGTTTTGGACAACTGGAAAAGTACTGCAGATGTGGTGAGGGAGACAGCTAGGGCAGTACTGGGTATGACATCTGGACAGTGGAAGGAAGACAAGGAGACTTGGTGGTGGAATGAAGAGGTCCAGGAAAGCATAAGGAGAAAGAGGTTGGTGAAAAAGTTTTGGGATAGTCAGAGAGATGAAGAAAGTAGACAGGAGTACAAGGAGATGCGGCGTAAGGCGAAAAGAGAAGTGGCAAAAGCAAAGGAAAAGGCATATTGCGAGCTGTACAAGAAGTTGCATAGTAAGGAAGGAGAAAAGGACTTGTACTGATTGGCCAGACAAAGGGACAGAGCTGGAAAGGATGTTCAGCAGGTTAGGGTGGTAAAAGATGCACATGGTAATGTGCTGACAAGTGAGGAGTGTATGCTGAGAAGGTGGAGGGAATATTTTGAAGAGCTGATGAATAAAGAAAATGAGTGAGAGAGAAAAGGCTGGATGATGTGGTGAGAGTAAATCAGGAAGTAAAAGAGATTAGCAAGGAAGAAGTGAGGGCTGCTATGAAGAGGATGAAGAGTGGAAAGGCAGTTGGTCCAGATGACATTCCAATGGAGGCATGGAAATGTCTAGGAGAGATGGCAGTAGAGTTTCTAACCAGATTGTTTAATAAAATCTTGGAAAGTGAGAGGATGCCTGAGGAGTGGAGACGAAGTGTGCTGGTTCCTATTTTCAAGAACAAGGGTGATGTGCAGAGCTGCAGTAACTACAGAGTCATAAAGCTGATCAGCCACAGCATGAATTTATGGGAAAGAGTAGTAGAAGCTAGGCTTAGAAAACAGGTGAAGATCTGTGAGCAGCAATATGGTTTCATGCCGAGAAAGAGCACTACAGATGCAATGTTTGCTCTGAGAATACTGTTGGAAAAGTACAGAGAAGGACAGAAAGAGTTACATTGTGTGTTTGTGGACTTAGAAAAAGCTTATGATAGGGTGCCAAGAGAAGAGTGGTGGTATTGTATGAGGAAGTCTGGAGTGGCAGAGAAGTATGTTAGGGTAGTGCAGGACATGTACAAGAATAGTGTGACAGCGGTGAGATGCGCAGTCGGAATGACAGACTCTTTCAAGGTGGAGGCGGGATTACACCAAGGATCAGCTCTGAGTCCTTTCTTGTTTGCAGTGGTGATGGACAGGTTGACGGATGAGATCAGACAGGAGTCCCCATGGACTATGATGTTTGCAGATGACATTGTAATCTGTAGTGAGAGTAGAGAGCAAGTTGAGTCTAGTCTGGAGAAGTGGAGATATGCTTTGGAGAGAAGGGGAATGAAAGTCAGTAGAAGCAAGACTGAGTACATGTGTGTGAATGAGAGGGAGCCCAGTGGAATAGTGCAGTTACAAGGAGTAGAAGTGGTGAAAGTAGATGAGTTTAAATATTTGGGGTCAACTGTTCAAAGTAATGGAGAGTGTGGTAGAGAGGTGAAGAAGAGAGTGCAGACAGGGTGGAGTGGGTGGAGAAAGGTGGCAGGAGTGATTTGTGACCGAAGAATATCAGCAAGAGTGAAGGAGAAAGTTTACAAGACAGTAGTGAGACCAGCTATGTTGTATGGTTTAGAGACGGTGGCACTAACAAAAAGACAGGAGGCAGAGCTGGAGGTGGCAGAGCTGAAGATGTTGAGATTCTCTTTGGGAGTGACAGAATGGACAAGATTAGGAATGAACATATCAGCTCAGGTGGGACGGTTTGGAGACAAAGTCAGAGAGGTGAAATTGAGATGGTTTGGACATGTGCAGAGGAGGGACCCAGGGTATATAGGGAGAAGGATGCTGAGGATGGAGCCACCAGGCAGGAGGAGAAGAGGGAGACCAAAGAGGAGGTTCATGGATGTGCTGAGGGAGGACATGCAGGTGGTTGGTGAGACAGAGGAAGATACAGAGGACAGGGTGAGATGGAAACGATTGATCTGCTGTGGAGACCCCTAACGGGAACAGCTGAAAGACAAAGAAGATATACTGCTTGTAGCAAATTGTGCTCCTGGTAAATGTCAACACAGACACATAAAAAAATAAAGAAATGACTCATTCAATCACTTACTTGTTTTTGTTTGTTATTAGCTATTTGTTAGTTGAATCAGTTATTTGTGCACGCATTATGTGATCAGCTATTTTATTTATTCAGCACCAAATCACAACATTGCTGGCTCAAGGTGCTACACACACAAGTAAGATCTAACCTTCCCAATCTCTCCCCACCGAGCAAGCACATAGGTGTAAGCGGTAAGGAAAAACTCCCTCTGGTGATAATGAGGAAGAAACCTCAAGCAGACCAGACTCAAACCGGTGACCCACTGTGTAGGCCATTCTAACACAAAGTTTTTACAAATTTTACAAGAATTTCCTTACAAACAGAAAAACTAGAAAACAAAAACAGAAAAAGTGAAGAGCAAGAAAAACAGAGTCTTTAATTGAAATAAAAAAAGCAGTCCATCATGGGTCTTCAGGAGGTTGAATAGGTAAGTCTTGGAAGTGTAGTCTCCTGGGTTCAGTCCAATGTCTTGGGGTGCAGGGCAGCATCGTTACTGTATAGTTACGTTACTGTAACAGTGGTCTAAAATATGTGCCCCCCTTGTGGGGAGTTTCACATGCTGATAATAGTTAGGTGAGACCGTTTTAAAGTTACTTTTATTAAAGTCCCCAGCCACAATAATCACTGAGTTTGGGTGAGAGTTTTCATAAGTATGTATGATGTCACTCAAATCACTAAGAGCATCAGAAGTGTCAGCCCGTGGATGGATGTAGACAGTGCATAAAAACATTACAGAAAACTCTCGGGGGAGATAAAAGGGGCGACATTTGATGACAAGGCACTCCAGGTTAGCTGTGCAAGTTTGATTCATTATAACGGTGTCCGTGCACCAGCGTTCATTAATAAAAAAACACACACCTCCTCCTTTTGACTTCCTGGTGCATTCTCTCACTCTGTTGGAGCGGTAAATAGAGAAGCCCGGCAGCTGAATGGCAGAGTCTGGCACCTCACTGCAGAGCCATGTCTCCGACAGGCAGTACACGGAGCAATCTGTGGCCTCGCGCTGGGTCTGGATGCGGCTCAGCAGATCATCCATCTTGTTTGGCAGAGACTGGACGTTCGCCAAATAAATAGACGGCAGCGGGACTTTGCAGGGGCATCCGCGGAGTTTAACGAGCAGACCTCCTCGCTTTCCCCTGTGCTTACGCTTCCTACGCTGATGGCTGTAGGCGTCCCCATCGTGGAGCTCAGGTCGGCAGCATACATGGCGTTGGCTGTAGGCGTCCCCATCGTGGAGCTCAGGTCGGCGGCATACACGGCATTGGCTCCGCCCGGTCCCCTCGCTCTGCTCTCGGCTTCCCTGACTTGACTCTTGGCCCCTGTAGCCTCGCATGAGGCAAACATTAATGTCAGCACACCTCAGTTCAGGGATTACATGGGATAGGCCACCAACTTTATCCCGGATCTGAATAAGTAATTCACGATCATACGTGACAGTGGCAAGTGTTCCAAAAACGAATAAAAACAACATAAAACACACAGCACACAAGTGAGCTCTTGCTCTTGCGACGGCGCCTTCCCTCAGTGCCATCTTGACACACCAAAACCACACCCGCTTGGCTGATGCAAAGCAGGGTGTTTGATCCCTCGATAGGAACAGGGTGCGTCATCCCTGATACCCAGGTGTTCGAACCTGGAAGGAGGGTGTTTGATCCCTCGATAGGGTGCATGATCCCTGATACCCAGGTGTTCGATCCTGGATGGAAGGTGTTTGATCCCTCGATAGGAACAGGGTGCGTGATCCCTGATACCCAGGTGTTCGATCCTGGAAGGAGGGTGTTTGATCCCTCGATAGGGTGCATGATCCCTGATACCCAGGTGTTCGATCCTGGATGGAAGGTGTTTGATCCCTCGATAGGAACAGGGTGCGTGATCCCTGATACCCAGGTGTTCGATCCTGGAAGGAGGGTGTTTGATCCCTCGACAGGAACAGGGTGTGTGATCCCTGATACCCAGGTGTTCGATCCTGGATGGAAGGTGTTTGATCCCTCGATAGGAACAGGGTGTGTGATCCCTGATACCCAGGTGTTCGATCCTGGAAGGAGGGTGTTTGATCCCTCGACAGGAACAGGGTGTGTGATCCCTGATACCCAGGTGTTCGATCCTGGAAGGAGGGTGTTTGATCCCTCGACAGGAACAGGGTGTGTGATCCCTGATACCCAGGTGTTCGATCCTGGATGGAAGGTGTTTGATCCCTCGACAGGAACAGGGTGTGTGATCCCTGATACCCAGGTGTTCGATCCTGGAAGGAGGGTGTTTGATCCCTCATTAAAAGTGCCTATCTGGTTTCATCACAAAGCTGAGTGTGTGTGATCTCTGACGAGTCTCTCTTAAATGTTTGTATGTCTCAAAAACAATTCTAGAATAGAGTAATAAGGTGCATAATAATTTATAATAGATTTAGTTATATATAATTAGTTTTATATATTTCATTCATTTATATATTTAGTTAATTATAATTAGGTTCAGAAAAACTAAAAGAGAACAAGTATCTGTTGATCCGTTGGTCCTGTGTTACAGTATAATTGCTATTTTGTTTGGGTTTGTATTTTCTGGTGGTACTTTGTGCTGGGCTGGTTCGCTCCTCAGTGATAAGTCCCCTAGATACCGAAGAGTGTCGTGTTGAGAGGTACCAAAGAAGAATTCAACATTCCTCCACGACTGAAGATTCCTGAAACAATAAAGGGCGCACTGAGGAGTTTCTGTGGGTATTTAGTGTGGGTGGTTGAATTGTCGGACTGTTCCCTTTGTTAAAACCAGATCAAGATTGTGAAGTAACAAGAACTGAAGAATTGATCCGCTGCAATCAGGGGTTCTCCCCGTTGCACGATTGTAGTAGAAGCTTGATCATTGATCTTGATCTGAGGCCACGGGAGCACAAGGGGGACATTACCGGCAACTGTTAAATTTTACGTGTGTTTCCGAGAGCAGTTTGTTTGTCTCCGTATCAGTGATATAACACTAAAATTGACAATGTCTGAACCCAGATCATTTATGGACCTTTGGTCCACTTTCAAGACATTCTATTTGAAATCTGTAGAACAGAAAAATCGTAAACCAGAAGAAAAAATTTTTTAGTGATAATTCTCAGTGACATGCAGGGAGGAGAAGAGTTAAAATGGCCTGAAATGAAAAATGCTCTCAGTACTCATCAAAAAATGCTGACTGCATTGGAACACCAGTACAGAGTAGGTCTGAATAAAAAATTATTAGAAGCACAAAAATTAAAAGCAGAAAATAAGGACCTGTTTAAAATAAAGACCAACAAATTGTGCAAAACAGCTGAGAAAAATCATATTCATTATCACAATGCTGTAATACAGCTTCATGCCTGTAAATCCTGGGAAGAAACTGTGGCTCAGTCAAAGATGATCAACACAGAGAAAACTGCAGAACAATCTGACACATCTGACACAAAATCTGAAAAAAATACCACTACCTCTAAAGGGTGAAGTGGCACCTGTGGTTCAGAGAATTTATCCTACATTGACAGACATCGACTCACCACCTTATAATAATGTTATGGTGATTCAAAATGACACACTGCCAATGAGTCCACAGCCTGTCCAAGCTCCAATTCTAGTGATCAAGTCTGGACTGATGGACTGTGAGGAGAATCCAGGATTTGACAGCATTGAGGGTCCTCTGGGTCCTCCACCGTCTCCCCAGGGAGATACTGCTGGTGACCTGAGGGGCGCCTCGGGTTCTATTAGAGGCTCAGTAAGATCCTCTACTCTACAGGGTCCATCAGCCCAAAGGAAACAGAAAGAGAAACAAGCAGGAAGGAGGATTCAGAAAGTCATGACGACAGATATGACTTCACAGGATGGGAAGGTGGAACATATGGGGGAGACTTGCTTGACCCTGACTCACATAAATTTCTCAGACAAGACAACACAATAAACATAAACGTGAGGAGAAATATGAAAAATGAGGAGTCATGAGTCATGAGTTTCATGAGGAGTACATGAAAAAATGTATCAGAAATTCGAAAAACATCTCAAACACATGAAACAATACAAAAATTAACTCAGACAGTGAGGATGTCGACCAATGTGGAAGTCCACCCCCTGTTTCTGGAGTGGTTAAAATAAAGCGTCCAAAGGTGTACAGATTATACAAACCACGAAGAGGGTTAGAAAAACTATCTAAAAGACTCAATGAGTTGTCTCTGGAGGACAAGAAACAGATACTCAGAGATACTGAAGAAGAAATATACCTCCAGAAGAAAGCAACAGACAGGGGGAGACAAGAGGAAAAGTTAAATCTCATACATCTAACAGATGAGGACAGTGAGGGGAAGGAAGCTGATCAAAATGAGTCTCAAAACATTAATGCTAGATCTCAAATGGCCGACTGCTGCTCCCTAGTGGTAAATAGTGATAAACACACCCATGAGACATTAGAGTCCAGCAAAAATTTTCATCACAGCTTGACAACTGTAAGCAATCCCATGGTGACTAGACAAAAGACTAAAAATAAAGCATTAAGTGAAATTGATTTACAAACTCCTCTGAATGCACCATTGTTTGAAGGAGTAGGAGGACGCCAGGTCTATCAAGCCTGGAAAACACGTGACATGTATGCAATCAAAGATAGGCTACCGCCCCTGTCTGGGGGTGCAGGTTCCTGGATCAGGCAATTGGAAGACCTCACAGGAGGTATGTATTTAGCATTGGGTGATGTGCGCGCTCTGGTGGCAGCCTGTGCATCCAGAAATGAAAGTGTGGTACTGGAAGAAACAGCTAAAATGACCACATTTCCTGATGATATGCCATTTGATAACGTAAGGCGCGAGTATTATGTTGCACTGAGAGATAAATACCCTTACAATATAACATCTGGCACAGCCTCTTACTCACCAAAAGAAGATGAGTCCCCTGAAGGATTAATACAAAGAGCCGTAAATCACTGGATTGACTTAACTGGCCGACATCCAGGTACAGGTGACGCTGGTGCACAGATCCTGTTTAAACAGGCTGTGTTTTCTGGCCTCCCTGCTCCTCTAAAGGCTAACTTGGACAACACACCTGAGATTTCTGTTATGCCGATGGATAGATGGAAGTTACATGTGATACACTTCTGAAAAATTGCAGTGTAAGGCGAGCAGAAGACCAGAGTGAGAAAACAAAAATGGAACTGAGCTGGCTCAAGTGCCACAACCTGTGGCTGGGGCCTTTGAACAGAACTGGCCATATCCACCCTATGTACCACCACCTCCATGGCCTGGCCAACAGCAATGGCCATCAGGCATGAATCAAAATAGGGGTGGAAAAGGTAGAGGCCGTTTCCGCCCGTGAACAGGACATGGGGGTCGAGGAGGTTCTATAAGCGGAAGAGGGACAGGTCAGGGTGGACCACAGCCCGGTGTGTGTTACAACAGTGGTCAACCAGGACACTGGGCTAAGAACAGCTCACAAGCTGCCCAGGATTATGTACAGCAACCCCAACTGTTATGTGTTGACGCGGGTTGAGGAGCGGACCTGCATCTGACTGAACCCAGCGCTAAAATAACCAGAAAGCGGTTTCAATAACAAAACAATTTATTTTCCCCCTTTTGTGCAATACTCGGTGTACAAACATAAAACGCGTCTGTCTGGCGGAGTGAAGGACGGCGCGCTCTCCAGCGCCCAAAGGGATCGAAGCCCGGCGCCTCTGGACCCACGTTCACCGCCAAACACCCCCCAGGTGGACACGACAAACCGACTCTGTGAAGGATAGAAAAGGTGAGGTAAGTCAGCAGCTACAACTAATATCCTTCAAAGGCACACACTATCAGCAACACATTCAGGTCTGAATTTAAGCTTTATGTAAATGAGCAGCTTCTCACAACAGGTGGAGGATCATCTGTCCGCACGCCACGGCCGTGAGAAGCAAGCTGCACAACTCTCATCAATATTCACATATACTGCGTAACAAAATACCAAATTACTGTTAACAATTATTCAGACAATCAAATCACCTCTGATGTGTGCTGACAGCATGTGTCCCTCACCCGTCCTCCTTCACAGGTGCGATGTGTCAAACCCAGGCGCGGTCCTCAGCGTCTCACAAACGAACATCACAAGGTCGAGTTCCCGGCAATTCTGCTTGAATCACACATGGCTTAAATGCAGAACGCCATCTCATTATCTGCTTCAGCTGAAAGTCTTTAAGGTTGCACGTGAGCACCATCCACAGGTGCTGCATATCACGTTGATGAGGGTGAAGGACTCTTCTGCCAGCACCCTCTCCACAGACAATAAATCAGTTTGCATACCACCTGGAGAGCAAAGAAAAGAAAAGAACACCCAAATGTCCAGCCAAACCCCCCCAACACACAACAGTACCCCCCCCTTTAACGGGAAGCCTCCCGGCGACCGAACAGACCAGGCCCGAGAACAGCACTTCCTTCTGGGGTCCTCGTCAGGAAGCAGACAGCGTAACGCTCCCAAGGTCCACCGCAGACAGCAGGACAGGGCACCGCATCTGGAAGGCCAGCTGGCATCAAACAAAAACCCCAAAACAGTCCCTAGTACAACCCAACATACAAGAAAAACATAACCCCCCCGCAAAACCTCCCCAGGGGACCGTCCCATCCAACCCCGGGAAGAAAAGAAAAACTCCCAAATGCAAAAACACAACACAGCCCCACAAACACAATACAAACATAAATGCACAAAGAAAAATAACAAACAACCCCCCCCAGAACGACTTGCAGAGCCCAACACCCCCCAGAAGGCCTTTACCACCAATTCCAGGAGAAATAGCCAAAGCCGGAATCCCACAGAGGTCCCCAGGTACACATGGAGCAACGGTGCCCCCCAGAGGACCGTACCATCAAACCCCAGGAGACACCCTCCCCACAACCCAGGAACCCCAGACCCGGCCACACTTGGCTAGTCGGCCCCACAAGCCAATTCCCCCCCAGAGGACCGTCCCATCAACCCTGGAGGTGGAACCTGGAAGGAAACAGAAGAAACACAAAATTCCAACCCCCGGTGGACTACATTAAACAACCCCGGGGGCAAATAAAACAACCGATAAACCCTGTTACCTTCCCCAGCACCCCGAAAGACCCCAGATCACTCCCAGAGCCCTCCGTCGGCTCAATTTTGGCGAACGGCAACAAAATTATCAAGCCGGGGAAGGGAACAGGAAAAACTAACCCGGCCCCAACTCCAAGGTGCAGCGGAAAACCGGAAATACGTCCGGTGCCCCAACCCGACCATACCACCAGCCTATCGGGAGGGGTGGAACTACCGAAATGGCGAACGGCAACAGATCGGCCCACCCCTCCGACTGAGGTATGTTCCCGCTGCACCACACCCCGACAACACCAATGACGAACGGTACAAAGGCCCACCGAGGCTGGAGTGGAACCGGGCCCTAACCAAACCAAAAAAAACGCCCCTGACAAGCCCCCCCTAGGTGCAGAGGTCTTCTGAGAACGCTCAGCGTGACCAACCTGCACCACCCCACAACCCACAAGACGAACGGTCTTGGGGCGAGTGAGGTTGGGGTTAGGGAAGCAGGGAAATAAAAAACAACAAAACAACCCCAGACCCAAACAGAAAATACCTAAATACAAATAATAAAAACCAACGATCAACTGAGTCCAGCTGAGCTCCGAACTGCCTGTCGTTCACTCCACCAGAACCGCCTCTGAATCCCCAAACAATTTATAATCCCTTTCAAAAAAACAACAAAAAAACAAAAAACATAACAGCCCAAATAATTTTTTTTTTTTTTTTTTTTTTTTTTGTGTGTATTATTTTGCCTGTCCCAGAACACCTGGAGATACGTCACCACTATTTTCTTGACGCTTCTATGACGGGGCAATATAGCGGCTTCAGCTCGTCTGAGCTGCATGGGCTCATCTGCAAGAGGAGCCAGAGGTCCCGTCGGAGGAGTCTCAGTGGGGCGAAGAAGAGGCAGCCCAGATCTGTGTCGGGGAAAGCCCCGAGACGAAAAGACCCGTTCTGATGGCCGCCCTCTCTCGCGTCCACGCTCCTTTATCTGATCTTCTAGACGAATCACCAAAGATATTAGCTCATCTAAATCGTTTGGTTCGTCACGGACTGCTAGTTCGTCTTTTAATGAATCATTTAAACCATCCACAAACACTCCTCGTAAAGCTGCGGCATTCCAACCGGACTGAGCAGAAAAAATTCGGAAATCCACGGAATACTCCGCCGCACTCCGCCTCCCCTGCCTGAGATTCAGCAACCGTTGGGCAACGGTATTCGTTTTCACCAGATGGTCAAAAACCAGTCGGAACTCCCGGGAGAAATCCTTAAAGGATCCTAACAATGGCGAGTTATTACTCCACAACGCAGTGACCCAAGCTAAGGCGTCACCTCGGAGCAAATTTGTCACATATGAGACACGGCTACCATCAGAAGAGAAGGAAGCCGGTCGTTGAGCAAATACCAGAGAACATTGCATCAAAAACGGAGCACAGGCTTCAACGTCTCCCGCATAAGGCTCCGGATGACAAATAATCGGTTCGGACGCCGAATCTCTGGGTGACGGAGTTATCTGCACCGGTATTGAAGGTGCTGCAGCTGGAGCAGCAGGAAGCGGAACGGCTTGCGCTGCAAGCTCTGTAACGCGGGCATCTGTTTGTTTAATTTGGTTTGCGAGATGCTGTAATTGCTCCCATATTTTCTCCAAGTGTTCTTGAACTCTTTCGGCAAATGGAACCGCCTCTGCCGCTGGGTCCATTTTGGAATGGCCGGGAACTACTGTTATGTGTCGACGCGGGTTGAGGAGCGGACCTGCGTCTGACTGAACCCAGCGCTAAAATAACCAGAAAGCGGTTCCAATAACAAAACAATTTATTTTCCCCCTTTTGTGCAATACTCGGTGTACAAACATAAAACGCGTCTGTCTGGTGGAGTGAAGGACGGCGCGCTCTCCAGCGCCCAAAGGGATCGAAGCCCGGCGCCTCTGGACCCACGTTCACCGCCAAACACCCCCCAGGTGGACACGACAAACCGACTTTGTGAAGGATAGAAAAGGTGAGGTAAGTCAGCAGCTACAACTAATATCCTTCAAAGGCACACACTATCAGCAACACATTCAGGTCTGAATTTAAGCTTTATGTAAATGAGCAGCTTCTCACAACAGGTGGAGGATCATCTGTCCGCACGCCACGGCCGTGAGAAGCAAGCTGCACAACTCTCATCAATATTCACATATACTGCGTAACAAAATACCAAATTACTGTTAACAATTATTCAGACAATCAAATCACCTCTGATGTGTGCTGACAGCATGTGTCCCTCACCCGTCCTCCTTCACAGGCGCGATGTGTCAAACCCTGGCGCGGTCCTCAGCGTCTCACAAACGAACATCACAAGGTCGAGTTCCCGGCAATTCTGCTTGAATCACACATGGCTTAAATGCAGAACGCCATCTCATTATCTGCTTCAGCTGAAAGTCTTTAAGGTTGCACGTGAGCACCATCCACAGGTGCTACATATCACGTTGATGAGGGTGAAGGACTCTTCTGCCAGCACCCTCTCCACAGACAATAAATCAGTTTGCATACCACCTGGAGAGCAAAGAAAAGAAAAGAACACCCAAATGTCCAGCCAAACCCCCCAACACACAACACCCAACAGGACATGGCACCATCAGCTGGAAATCCCTTCTGGTCACCACAAGGAGGCCAGTTTCCTCAATAGGGAGGCCCAGAGAACCCTACGCAGGGAGCCTTAGCCCCTCCCATGCTGACCGTGTCTGTGAATAACAGGGAAGTGGATTTCATGGTGGACACTGGTGCGACCTACTCCATGCTGACCAAGGCTGACTCCAATATTCCACTGTCCTCTACTGCTGTGAGGGTCAAGGGGTTCTCTGGGAAATCTGCGGCTATACCAAAAACTGTGCCAGTTCAAGTGACTATGGGAAGCCAGAGATTCATGCGTCACTTTCTGGCATCAACAGACTGTCCTGTCAATCTTTTGGGAAGAGACATCATGGTAAAGTGTGGTGTGGAAGTGTCCTGTTCAAAGGCTGGGACTATAGTGACTCTGAGAGATGGCAAAGTGTTGCCCTGCCACTCCCAGCTCAATGGAGGGATGATGTTGCTGCAACCTGACACTGCACCCACTATACCCAACGAACATGCTGAGATCTATTGGGAACTGCTTTGTTCAGAACCTGCCACGGCCACAGGCATATTGACTTTCTATCGTAAGTGGGAGCCCTGGATCAAGTCTCTCCAGCCTTATGTTCCTCCACCAGACCCTTTCCATGTCACCCTAAATTACACAAGGCAAACTGACCTTGTGTATGATGAAGCATCTCAAGAGCAGCTTGACCAGACACGTTGGTTCATTGTCTCTGATGGGTTGTTTGTCGGTCCTGAAGGTGTTGTTGCAGTGGTGGAACTAGATGCAGAACAAAATGAGTGGTTTGCACTCTCTGATGTTTCTTACCCTCATGTCTCGCTTGCATTGCATTCTGGACACCAAGCAAAAGAATTGGGTCCCATGACTAAGAGGCTAAAAGAAACTATGGACTGGCAGAACTCTCATTTACCTCAAGTCAAGTACTCACCGTCCCAGAAAGCCTACTACATTCCTTGGTCCTTACGTGATAGTGTATTTTTGGAGAAACAGTTTTTGGAACGACATCATGGTGCCGAACAAACTGACCATGAGAATACCATACCTCTGTTGGACAGCATGCCCCAGAAATTGCGGGCCACCTCTCCAACAGATGTTGGACGATGTTTGAGGTCAAACCTGGTCCACCTGTTTGGATTCCACAGTATCCCATTTCAGACACGGCTTCACAAGGCATAAAGACCACCATTGAAGGGCTAATTGACTCCGGTGTTTTGATCGAGACTGCCTCTGTCAGTTCAACTCCAAAGATTTTTTGCATTCACATATTTGGGAAAGCAATACACATACACTTCTCTGCCACAGGGATTTGTATTGTCTCCAGGTTTATTTAATCGTGCTCTCAAACAGCTGATTAAAGATGTCCAGCTCCCCTCTGGAGTGCTCCTTGTCCAGTATGTGGACGACATCCTTATTGCAGCTGAATCAGACAGCTCCTGTTTGGAAGCTACACGCATCGTCCTGCAAACATTAGCAGACAAAGGTTTCAAGGTCAGTAAGGCCAAACTACAAGTGGCAAGACCTCAGGTTTCATTCCTGGACAGAGTAATCTCTGCTGCTGGTAAATCAGTTTCCTCTGGACAGCTGGAAACTCTTCTGCATCACAAACGACCTGAAACAGTGACAGAGATACTGTCATTTTTAGGACTGATTGGATGCAGCAGAAATTATGTACCATCCTATGCGACAACACTGCACTCCTGAGGGGCCTGGTTAAAGAAAAAGGGCACAGAAACCTGAAAGCAGCTTTGAACTGGACTACAGAAGCAGAGCAACAGTTTATTCAGGTGAAACAACATTTAACAAAAGCAGCCTCGTTGGCTGAACCCAATTATGATGATCCCTTCTTCCTGAATGTTTCTGAAAAAGGGGGAGTTGTTAATGCTGCCCTATATCAGAAAAAAGGGGGTGAGAGAAAGGTACTAATGTACTACAGTTCAAAACTTGACTCAGTGGAAGAAGGACAACCTCCATGCACAAAACATGCAGCAGCAGTGGCTAAAGCAATCACAAAAACAGCACACGTCGTGACGTCTCCTACTGACCTCACATACGGTCGCATCATTTGTCTCATCCAAGGCTTTCACCATGACTAGCCTAAGACAAACCAGACTGCAAGCCATGTTGTTGCAGCCACACATCACCGACAGCACTGAAGGTGTAAATATGGCCGACACTATGGATCCTCTACCTGCACACAGATGTGAAGAAAAGGTGGAAGCAGATGTGAAATTAAGGCAGGATTTACAAGCAGAACCACTGTTGGGAGCAACAAGGGTTCTGTTCACAGATGGATGCTGCTGGAGAAGCCCAATGAAAGGGCTAAAGGCAGGATTCGCTGTAGTTGAACTCTACCCAAACTCAGGGACATTCAGGACAGTAGCATCAGGACAGATCCTCAACAAGCCATCCACAGCTGAAGCGCTAAAACATTCAAAAGGTGAAAATGTGACAATCTACACTGACTCTGCCTATGCTTATGGTGTAGTTCACTATGAGTTGGCAAGATGGTATAGGACTGACTTTCTGACAGCAGCAGGACAACCTGTAAAACATTATGACATAGTGACTCACCTGGCAGAAGCCATGATGGGACCTAACAAACTGGCTATAGTAAAATGCAGAGGACATTCAAAAGACCAAGCAGTAAATGTCTATGAAGGAAACAATCAGGCAGCAAAGGCAGCTGCAGGCTACCAAGGAGAGTTGATGATGTACTCAGAAGAGGAAGAAGCAGAGTTGCAAGGACACACATTAACAAAGTGGGATGTGCGTGAGATGCAAGATGATGCAGGAGCATATGAGAAATCATTGTGGAAACAATATGGAGCAATAGAAAAGGATAGACTTTGGAGATTTATTGATGGGAGAATCTGCCTACCATCAGCATTGGCACATATCATAAATGATGGAGCACATGGTCTGGCTCATTTGTCAAGAAGGCAGACAGACAAAATTGTGTCAGAACACTGGTGGCAGCCCAGACTGAACAGAATAAACATCATTTGGAAAACTGCAAGGTATGTCTGGAGTACAATGCGCGTCCAGGCATGACCCCCACAATGGGGTCATATCCGGTGCCAACTGCTCCTTTTCAGGACATAGTAATTGATTACACAGACATGGGCCCAGAAAACCGAACTCAAGGTTACAGGTACTTGCTGGTCATTGTCGATTGCTATACAAAGTGGGTAGAGGCCATCCCCACCAAAAAGGTGGGTAGAGGCCATCCCCGCCAAAAAGGAAGATGCTGCATCAGTGTGCAAATATCTGATCAATCAGTTCATACCTAGACATGGGTTTCCAAGATCAATCAGATCAGACAATGGTTCACATTTCAAAAATGAAGATTTGACTAGAGTCGAGAAAAGTATGGGCATTAAACACAGATTTGGCTCCAATTATCACCCACAGTCCCAAGGACTGGTGGAGAGAGCAAATCGGACACTAAAGGAGAAGCTGGCTAAAATTTGTGCTGACTCAAAACTGACCTGGGTACAGGCATTGCCAAATGCCTTGATGGCTATCAGGGCTTCTGTTAACTCATTGATGGGATTCTCCCCGCATGAACTTTGCACAGGAAGGACTTTTCCCAATCCAGCTGCCACTGGCTTAAGGGGGACACCCCTAGATGTCAACCAAATACAACACACTATCTATTACACTACGAGGTCTATTAGAAAAGCAACCGACCATTTTATTTTTTTCAAAAACTATATGGATTTGAATCACGTGCGATTGCATCAGACAAGCTTGAACCCTCGTGCGCATGCGTGAGTTTTTTCACACCTGTCGGTTGCGTCATTTGCCTGTGGGCAGGCTTTGAGTGAGCACTGGTCCACCCCCCTTGTCAGAATTCCTTTGTCTGACTTCTTCCTGAGAGACTGGCGCTTTGCTTGATCAAAATTTTTTCAGAAACTGTAAGGCACATCCAAGTGGACACCATTCGAGAAATTCAGACGGTTTTCGGTGAAAATTTTAACGGCTGATGAGAGATTAAGGAGTGTTACTATCGCTTTAAGGACAGCCCACAGCGCCGGACATCGCGCAGCACTCCGAGCCGCCGTCGTCAGCCTGTTTCGAGCTGAAAACTTCCAAATTTAAGCCTCTGTTGACCCAGGACGTTGTGAGAGAACAGAGAAGTTTCAGAAGAGGTCGGCATCAGCAGTTTATCTGGACATTCCACTGTTAAAGGAGATTTTGTAATGAAAGACGTGCGGACGGATTCGTGCGTCGCCACCCAGCCGCTCATGGCGTGGCGCCACAGCAAAACACCTCCGTGTTGATAACCGTTCGTAAGATTCAGGCAGTTTTCGATGGCTTTCAGTCGAGTGAGTATCCGAGAAATTGTTTAACAGCTGGGCATGTTAAAACTTGTCCTGTAATGCTTCCAGCGGAGGTGTTTTGCTGTGGTGCCGCGCGATGAGCGGCTGGGTGGCGACGCGCGAATCTGTCTGCACGTCTTTCATTACAAAATCTCCTTTAACAGTGGAATGTCCAGATAAACTGCTGATGCCAACCTCTTCTGAAACTTCTCTGTTCTCTCACGACGTCCTGTGTCAACAGAGGCTTAAATTTAGAAGTTTTCAGCTCGAAACAGGCTGACGACGGCGGCTCGGTGCGCGGTGCGCCGTCTGGCGCCGTGGGCTGTCCTTAAAGTGATAGTAACACTCTTTAATCTCTCATCAGCCGTTAAAATTTTCACCGAAAACCGTCTGAATTTCTCGAATGGTGTCCACTTGGATGTGCCTTACAGTTTCTGAAAAAATTTTGATCAAGCAAAGCGCCAGTCTCTCAGGAAGTTCTCAGACAAAGGAATTCCGACGAGGGGGGTGGACCAGTGCTCACTCAAAGCCTGCCCACAGGCGAATGACGCAACCGACAGGTGTGAAAAAACTCACGCATGCACACAAGGGTTCAAGCATGTCTGATGTAATCACACGTGATTCAAATACATATAGTTTTTGAAAAAATAAAAAGGTTGGTTTCTTTTCTAATAGACCTCGTATGTAACAAATTTTTATTTTTGTTTTGTTCCTGGGTACACAGTGTGTTTTCCTAACCTGTTCTGCCTTAAATAAATAGAAAATAGCTGTTATTCCACAGAAACTTTGCTTCTGTGATCAGGACAGTGATATTTTGAAATTTGTCTGTTTTCAAGAATATTCTCGATTCACCTTCACTACTACTGAGTAGTCTTCTAGAATATTCTTGAACTGCTAGAATTGTCCAGAATTTTCTAGAAGTTTCCAGAATTATCTAGAAATTTCAGGAAACTTTTAGAACTTTCTAGAATGTAAAAAAAAAAAAAAAAAAAAAAAAAAAATCAAAGTTCGTGCTGAATGTAGTCATTTTTCCATAAACTTTAGACATAAGCAGTTGAAATATAACACTTAGAAGCCAGGAACAAAAATTGTGTTACATAGTGTTATTTGCTGCTAACTGCATTGGTAGCCTTGGTCTTGTTCCAGGTGCAGCAACGAGAAGACAATCCTCCACAGGGACCTGTGGGGGATAAAGTAGATCCAGGAGATTGGATCTGGTTGAAGGTAAGTGTGGGACCTGACTGTTGTACATTCATTCCAGACAGTTCAGGCGACAGTGGTGTCACTGTTCAAGCCAAAGCTAATCTGACTCAAATTCGGGATGCAATTGAAAAGGGATATGTGCAACATGAAGGGGGATTTTTTAACTGGTTATTTTCAGGAGATTAGAGACAATGGATGATCAAGATGGCTATGATATTTTTGTTTGTGTTCTTAGTAATGACATTGATTGTATGTTGTGTTGTTCCATGCCTTAGAACTCTGATCACTGATACTCAGTTCATTGATAGTACGATTGTTAGTCAGCTACTTGTGTTGGGAATTAATCCTGGGGAAGTAGATGAATTATTAGAAGTTGATGAATGTCTATAAGGTGTTGTCCATAGTTTAACTGTGGACAAAAGGGGGAATTGTAAAGAATAAATGAAAATATATGCTATTTTACTCATAATTAGCTTTGCGTGCTAACAATGCTAAAAGTTACCAAACTGAATAAAAGGTTTTGTGTTCATTATTTTCAAAAAGTAACAAATGTTTAGAAGTATGTACATCATGCAGGTTTAAATGAACTAGATACTGTATTGAATGAATGAAGTTGAATAGAGTGTATTCTTGTGCCATAATGTGTTTAAGGGTTTTATCATGATGTCAAATGAATGAAAATGTGTATGTCTATGCTTTGACAGGTGTTCTACTGATTTATGATGGTTTTGAAATGATACAATATTATACAGTTTGATTAATGATTGAAATATGTGCTTATGATGAATTGTATTGAACATGTTGAACTGCTGACAGATTTGTTGACTCTCAAATTATTTAAAGTGTTTTGGTTTAAGGTTTTCATAAATAACATGTGCTTAAGTCGGGTGTAACATGTTGGTTTAAAACGTGTCAGACATTGACCATTTTAATAAAGTCATTTTTATGCCTGACATGATGTTTCAAGATATGTTCAAAGGTCATGAGGTCAAGATGTGAACTGCAAAATAATATTGTTGTTGCCTCTGTTTATAATCAAATGGTTTGTACATTTAAGATTGAACTATGCTGATCAATAATGAACAGTTGAATGACTGTATTGTTCAAAATGAATTGCTGCTTCTGCATTCTGTAAAATGTGAGTGATTTCATACTTTGACTGTGAAAGAACTTTGTTTCCAGAGAGAAACAATGACTGAGTTATTTGTTATCAGGGAGGCAACCTTGAAAGTGTCTGGAGAGACACAGCAACGCCACTGAACTGAACACACACTTGTTGTATGGCTGGGGGGGCCTGGCTGCCTTTTTGTTTCTGTCTTTTGTTTTTCCTTCCAGGTGGCTTGCATTTGGGACTGAGTGGCTGTGTAGCTGAGGTTATCAGGACCTCACCCTGATCACCTGCGGCTCATCAGGACTCACAGCTGAGGTGCATCTATATGGATTGGAACATGGTGGCATTTAAGACTGGAGTATACAGTGTTTATTTGCCAGAGACTCGACCTTGTGACCAGACGGGTGAGATCGTCGTCTCGGGAGCCATCTCATCATCAGTGGATGCAGAGAACGTCCAGGGTTTGATGCACGGTCTGTGAAAGAGGAGGGGGTGAGGTCTCACGCTCGTCAGCACACTTCCTGAGGTACGTTAGATTTTGTGACTAACATTTATACAGTCAGTAAATGTGGTGTCCCTCACACCTTTATTATATTGAGCTGTATGTTAGTCATGTATCGGCTTCCACTGCAGTGGAGTTTTGTGAACTGGATGTTCCATGCCTGCAGGTTGGGAAGCTGATTAGTAATCAAGCCAGGAAGTGTTTGCTGTTTGTACACCTTTGAGTGGTCTCTCTGTGTGTTGAGTGTGGACTCACATAATGGTTCCTTCTTTCACAGACTCGGTTTGTTGCGGCCACCTGGGGGGTGTCGGCGGGGTCCTTGAGTCCGAACAGCTTCTGGCTCCGGACCGTTAGCGCTGCTGGGAGCGCACCACGCCAGACCGCACTTTCTTTTGTTATTTTTTGTATCACTGTTATGTATTAAATTCAGTTAGCCTTTGTACCGTGCTGTGCTTATTTCATACTGGGTCCTTCAAACGCTGGTCAGTTCTCCGAGCTGCGTCCGACACATAACAACACTGTTCTCATACGGAGCTACATTATTAGTTACACTTTGCCACGAAGGCAGAGTGGGGGTGTATGTGCTGGCAACCTCTGCACCCAGGGCGATTATCAAATCACTTCCCATCACAATGTTGGATGATTAAGGATTAACAAAGCCTGCTTTATTTCTTCTTTCTACCATGGAGTTACATGTTTTGTGCTCAGACTGAGGACGTGTGGGACTGGGCGCCCCGCCCAGACAGATTTCTGAACTGCAAGCTTAAAAACTCTGTTTTTGAAAAGAAGAGTGTTCTTTTTGCTGCACATGCTGTGGGTATCGGTTTTGTGGCATTATTAAAGATGTGTATGCATTCTGGACCCATTTTTGCACAAAGATGAATGATTTTTGACAACTGATCTGCTCTGCTGTTTTAATAAACCCGGTAGGATTAACTTGAATTCAAATTATTGTTGTCTGTGTATTCTGTTTGCACTGCCCATGGACTCATGAGGGGAAACCTGAGATTTTCTATGTTTTGACAAAAGGTTATTTTTGTGTTTTTTTTCCCCAACAACTCAGACCGGTGGTCCACTGTGTAGGCCATTCTAACACTTACAGGTTTTTACAAGAATTTCCTTACAAACAGAAAAACCAGAAAACAAAAACAGAAAAAAGAGAAGAGCAAGAAAAACAGAGACTTGAATTGAAATAAAAAAGCAGTCCATCATGGGTCTTCAGGAGGTTGAATAGGTAAGTGTTGGAAGTGTAGTCTCCTGGGTTCAGTCCAACATCTTGGGGTGCAGGGCAGCATCCATTAAAGCAGGAGTTTTCAAAGTGTGGGAGAGTGAGCCCCCCACTGACACACATACCACATACACACAATTTCAACATTGTGTGTTTTACACGTTAAACACATTTTAAATATATTTATGTGTTTTTAAGGAACTGTCTATGCATTTACACATTTTACAGCCTTTGTAAACATTTTAAACATGTTTTTTTAAAACACTTTCTATTCTTTCACACATTTTACACCCTTTTCAGACATTTTGAACATGTTTTAAAAAAAACTTTCCTATTTTTACCTTTTGTCACATTTAAACATTTTTTTTTTTTTTTACATTTAAACATCTCTGTGTGTTTTTTAAACTCCTTTGACATAACTAACACATTTTAACATAAATAATATTAATTAAACTTTTAGACATATTTAGTCTCTCATCCAGTCTCACCTCTACTTTAGTGTGAGCAGTGACTCTGATGCACTATGGAGAGGAGCAAATGAAGATCCTCCTCTTCTTTTTTGGTTGCCCCAAACTCTGTCTTCTCACTGGTAGATTTACACACTAAAAATTGATCAATTTGACTCCTGGCATGTTAGCTAACAATGTTTTCTATTTCCTTTTTTCCCCTTCTTCTTTTGTTAGTTAACAGTTTACAGGGTTTTTTTTTTTTTTGCCCCCCCACGCCCCCGAAGCACTCTGGTGCCCCCAGAGGGAGCACGCCTCACAGTTTTAAAACCACTGCATTAAAAGTCTCATCAGTGGCTCGGGCAAAGAGAAAAAGAGCAAAATCATTTGTCCAGAAATAACTGCACCTGCGGCATTAGTTCACAGCAGTAAATCAACGGGGAAGTAGACGGATTACTAAGGTGATTGCTGACAGCTCGCCCTGTACTTCATGAACAGACCCAGAATTTACATATAATGAGACCAAGAGCTGTTCCATTGCTAATAATATGAATTAAAAGGAGAGGAAATATAATTCCATACTACACTGGTATGCTAGGCATACGAGAAGGAGAACAGATGTGTCAGATGTGTCTACGAATTCTGTTTTATCTCTGCAGGGAGATCATTCCACAAGATAGGCACATGATAACCGAAGGCTCTGTGGCCTGCTGACTTGTTTTTTTAATCTTAGCGACACAAAGCAGTCCTGCATCCTGAGATCACATGAGCACGGGGCGGTACGTAGGGTGTAATAAGGTCCGCTACGTAGGGAGGCACATTTTGAACCAATTGGCGACCCCTTAATGCTGGACTGTGGTAAGCCAGAGAATAGGACATTACAGCAGTCCAGTCTAGACGAGACAAATGCAAGGATCAGACTGCATCTGCATCAGCCATAGACAGGATGGGACGAATCCTCGCTGTGTTACGAAGGTGGAAGAAAGCAGTTTGTTATGTGCCAACGCGGGTTGAGGAGCGGACCTGCGTCTGACTGAACCCAGCGCTAAATAACCAGAAAGCGGTTCCAAAAACAAAACATTTATTTCCCTTTCTGTGCAATAATTGTGTACAACATAATATATGGTTTGTCTGGTGGAGTGAAGGACGGTGCGCTCTCCAGCGCCCAAAGGGATCGAAGCCCGGCGCTTCTGGACCAAACACCCCCCAGGTGGACATGACAAACCGACTCTGTGAAGGATAGAAAAGGTGAGGTAAGTCAGCAGCTACAACTAATATTCTTCAAAGGCACACACTATCAGCAACACATTCAGGTCTGAATTTAAGCTTTATGTAAATGAGCAGCTTCTCACAACAGGTGGAGGATCATCAGTCCGTACGCCACGGCCGTGAGAAGCGAGCTGCACAACTCTCATCAATGTTCAAATATACTGCATAACAAAATACCAAATTACTATTAACACTTATTCAGACAATCATCACCTCTGATGTGTGCTGACAGCATGTGTCCCTCACCCGTCCTCCTTCACAGGCTCGATGTGTCAAACCCAGGTGCGGTCCTCAGCGTCTCACAAACGAACGTTACAAGGTCGAGTTCCCGGCAATTCTGCTTGAATCACTCATGGCTTAAATGCAGAACGCCATCTCATTATCTGCTTCAGCTGAAAGTCTTTAAGTTTGCACGTGAGCATCATCCACAGGTGCTGCAAGTCATCAGGCCTGCACGTGACCATCCTCCACAAGTGCAGCCAATAATGCTGATGAGGGTGAAGGATTCTTCTGCCAGCACCGTCTCCACAGACAAAAACCAGTTTGCATACCACCTGGAGAGCAAAGAAAAGAAAACAACACCAAAATGTCCAGCCAAACCCCCCAACACACAACACAGTTCTTCTGATTTCTCTGATGTGTAGGTCAAGGACAACATTTTTGGACATCCTGCTACACACTAAATTTAATTTTTAACGATAAATAAAGTGAAACTTCAACTTAGACCAAAAATCACTCCAAGGTTCCTCACTATGTCAGTGTCAATTCAATTTATTTTCATTTATATAGCGCCAATTCACAACAGAGTTGCTTCAAGGTGCTTCATACAAGTAAGGTCTAAACTTACTAACCCCCAGAGCAACAGTGGTAAGAAAAAACTCCTTCTGAGGATGAAACCTCAAGCAGACCAGACTCAAAGGGGTGACCCTCTGCTTGGGCCATGATACAGACATAAATTACAGAACAATTCACAAAAAGAATATACAGGAAATGCTGTTGGTGCACAGGACAGGAGGGTCTCCAGCACAAATACCACACCCATCTCTGGATGGAGCTGCACCTTAAACAGAGAGAAAAAACAGAATCAGGCATCAGAAAGACAAGAAATACAGTATAATTTATCAGCATTAAACAACAAGAAAAACAGAAGAAATACTAAGGTGATCGCCGGTCACTAGCCCTAAGCTTCACTAAAAGACCCAAATATTATGTAAAGTTGAGGCCGCGGCCCGCTCCAATTACTAATAAATGAATTAAAAGAGTAAAAAGCGTAAAACAAAACTGTACCAGTATGCTAGCCGTATGAAAGGGAAAATAAGTGCGTCTTAAGTCTGGACATAAAAGTCTCCACAGAATCTGATTGTTTTATTGTTGCAGGGAGATCATTCCACAGAACAGGGGCACGATAAGAGAAAGCTCTGTGACCCACAGACTTCTTATTCATCTTAGGGACACAAAGTAGTCCTGCACCCTGAGAACGTAAAGCCCAGGCCGGTACGTAAGGTTTAATTAGGTCAGCTAGGTAGGGAGGTGCCAGTCTGTGAACAATTTTATAGACTAGTAGCAGAACCTTAAAATCTGATCTCACTGGGACAGGAAGCCAGTGAAGAGACGCCAAAATGGGTGTAATGTGGTCAAACTTTCAGCTTCGTGTCAAAAGTCTGGCTGCAGCATTTTGAACCAATTGGAGAGCCCTAATGCTGGACTGCAGTAAACCCGAAAATAAAACATTGCAGTAGTCCAATCTAGAAGAGATAAATGCATGGATCAGGATCTCAAAATCTGCAAATCATTGTATTCTGTTTTTATTTACATTTCACATAACGTCCCAAATTCATTGGAATTGGGGTTGTACGATGCAAAATTCTAGGTTAAGCATTAGCTGGCCAAGCTAATGTTGATGTCTCACTGGACTAAGAACCATCATTTCAGTCTTCTCAGAGTTTAAAATAAGAAATTACTCAACATCCAGCTTTGCACCGAAGCAAGGCAGTTCTCTAAAGTGTTTATGTGTATGAGATTACCAGCAGTTATTGGTATGTACAACTGAGTATCATCAGCATAGCAGTGAAAAGTAATCCCCTAACATCACAGTATATGCCCAAGGGGTGCTATATAAAGGGAGAAAAGCAGGGGACCTAAGGCGGACCCCTGTAAAACCCTGTATTTCAGGGGAACAAGGATTGAGGCGATGTTACTGTACAAGACACAGTGAGCGAGACATTTCCAGCAATCCCAAAGTGATTCTGCAGCCTATCATGTAATATACGATTGATTATCCAAAGTATCAAATGTAGCACTAAGATTTAACAGCACCAGAACTGTAGTGGTGTCTGAATCCATTGCAAGCAGATCTTTTACTACTTTAGGGCCCTGTCCCAGTGGGGAGAGGATTAATTGCGCATGAATTGAGTATACAAATTATGGGCGTTCGTTGTCGTCCGCAACAAAAATGGCCAAAAATGACAAATGTCCCAGTATGAATTATGGTTATATAAATAATATATAGTAAATATATGCTGAACAATCATGGTTATAAACAGATCCGACACATTGACATTATCACGGCAGTATTACGGGTGTATTATGAATGCATCGCGCACATGTTGCGCGTGCACGGCATCTGCATTGCGGTCATAAAAGAAGCACACTCAGGCCGTCGGCATCACTATTCACACCAACAATACAGCCTTTGGAGCATTTGCTGGACTCGGACAAGTTGATCACAGAGTTAATGTTCATTTTGTCATGCGAGGGTTAACTGTTCATGAGTTTGGGGAGCGGGAGGGGAGGAAGCCACTTGGGGTGTGAGACGGTGTTTTTTCTTTCTTTTTTTGATAACGTCACAGAAAACAGACTTCAGCGTGAGTTGTGGCTAAACAGCAACTCTTCCTTTTGTTGGTATTAAATAAAACTCCTGGATTGCAGCAGCTACGTCTTTGTGGATCTACACAGCCGCACCGGCACTGACTGGCAGGTATGTCGCTTTCTGCCACATATAGTACTTTACGTTATGTGTTTGTTATGCATTCACAGACTGTCTGCAAATCAGCTGCAAAGCAGATGTAATAAAAACGCTTTATTAGTGGCCAATCTGTATGCATTTGCTACAACATATTTTAGTTTGTGATGTGGACATGATGGGCATGATATATATCTGTTTTACACACTGTCCCGGTCCGCTGCCAAGCCGCAAATCCCCGTCAGTTGCGGATATCAGCGGTTAACAGCAGATATACAGCGCATAGAGTGAGTATGTATTGTGTATGAATTTAGTATATATGGAGTATGTGAGGTGGATGTTATCCGCATTCAGATTTTTGTGTTGGGAAAGTGTAATGACACAGACCCACAACAGGGGGCGTAAATGAATGGACAATAGATGAGCCAAAATACAACACTTTACTGTTGTGAAATGTGCACAACGAGAATACAGACAAACACAGAATTTGGGTTACAATCAAAATATACAAGGTGACGTGTGGGCAGGCTCGAGGATAGAAGACATCCATCCAGAGAGGAGTTGGCACCCACACGATTTCCACCGCCACTGAACCCGGAGAATACTGGAGCCGCCAAGTCCCGAGTCCCCAGGTGGTCACCAGCTCCGGCTGTCGGATCTGGTACTGCTGGCAGGAAGCAGAAACAATCAAGGGTGGGTGTGAGCACACACCCAGCAAACAGTCAGCAAGACGTTATTCCAGGTGGGAAACAACACCTCCACCTTTTAACACAGAACACAGGTAAGCAGAGCCAAAGAGCTACTTAGCGTTTTGGCGTGAGGGTGAAGAATGTCACTTTCACAGAACCACAAAACGCTGCACCCAGCAGACAGCAGCTACAGCAACTCCTGCAAACACTCAGAAAGGAATTACGTGCGTAACGGCACAGTCAAAATGGCTGAGAATTTACTTTCTCGGTGTTGTGTGGGCCGCTGAAGAGGAGGTACTGCTGGCCCACCACCATTAGAGGGCGCCCTGCCTGGAGTGCGGGCTCCAGGCACCGGAGGGCGCTGCCGCCTTACAGGAGCAGCCAGGATGACAGCTGTCACCCATCACTGGAGACAGCTGGTTCTAATCAACAGGGAGGTATATCAGCAGGACGGCATCTCCACCTCATTTGCCGAGATATCGCCTAATCAAAGAGGTAACGATCTCTGCCCGAACATATAAATAACCATTGTTGTATTTCTTGTTGAGTATTTGTAGGACAGCAGACTACTGGACAACAGTTGGATAAGTACTCACCTTCCTACACTCCTGCATTGTTGTTAACGAGAGGTGGAGGTGGACTCTCCACCCTCCGTGTTGCTGGGTGCAGCCGCATCCACACCTGACTTTTTGTTCCTTGCCAGCAGTACCGGATCCGACGAGCGGAGGCAGTGGCCACCTGGGAATTCGGGACTTGGCGGCTCCAGTATTCCCGGGGTTCGGTGGCAGAGGAAATCGGGTTGGTTCCGGTTCGACTTGGACAGACGTCTCCTATCGTCGAGCCTGCCCACACGACACCGTTGTAATTGGACTTAGTCTCAATATTGTAATCGGTTGTGTTGTTGTGCCTGTTTCACAACAGTAAAAACAGTGTTATTTGACTCCTCCATTGTCCGTTCATTTGCGCCCCCTGTTGTGGGTCCGTGTTCCTACACTTTCACAACACTCGGTTTGAAGATATCTCGGCAAGGAGGTGGAGTTGCTGTCCGGCTTTTATGATGATGTGGTGATGAGTGACAGCTGTCAGATGGTGATGAGAGACAGCTGTCACTCCCGGCTGCTCCCGTGAGGCGGCTGCACCCTCTTGTGCCTGAAGCCCGCACTTCAGGCAGGGCGCCCTCTGGTGGTGGGCCAGCAGTACCTCCTCTTGACCCTGAACCATCCCTTAGTTATGCTGCTATAGACGTAGACTGCTGGGGGGTTCCCATGATGCACTGAGTGTTTCTTTCTCTTTTTGCTCTGTATGCACCACTCTGCATTTAATCATTAGTGATCGATCTCTGCTCCCCTCCACAGCATGTCTTTTTCCTGGTTCTCTCCCTCAGCCCCAACCAGTCCCAGCAGAAGACTGAGCCTGGTTCTGCTGGAGGTTTCTTCCTGTTAAAAGGGAGTTTTTCCTTCCCACTGTAGCCAAGTGCTTGCTCACAGGGGGTCGTTTTGACCGTTGGGGTTTTACATAATTATTGTATGGCCTTGCCTTACAATATAAAGCGCCTTGGGGCAACTGTTTGTTGTGATTTGGCGCTATATAAATAAAATTGATTTGATTTGAATGGATCAATAACTAAAGATCTGACGAGCTGAATGTGACTCGTCCATGTGTGAGACAAAAAGCAACGTTTTCATACAGAAACAATAGCGGCAAGAACATTTGATGAACTGCTTTAACTATTTACACACGTTTGCATGCCGTCTGTAGCTGGAGAGGCTGTGCACCACAGACAGCTGTGCCCCAGATTAAAGGTCCACTTTTGAAGACATTTTTCATACTATTACTACTACTAATACTACTTAATAAGAATAATTTCAACAACTATTTAGAAAGAATTTAAATGTTAGAATGAATGTAATAGTTACATTTATAAACAATGTAGGTTAGAAACTAAGTTTTACAGTAACAGTGCTGTCAACAGTTAAACACAGTGGAACCTCGACAAACGAGCAAATCAACATATGAGTTTTTTGAAATACAAGCCGTCGTTCAGTCCACATTTTTCTTTGAAATACGAGTGTAAATCTGAATTACGAGTCACGCTTTGGGACGCCACCGGAGAGAAGAAGGAGAAGTTTGTACTGCAGATGATAACGCAGCGGATGAATACGTCACATGTTTTGCTGCACTTGTTGAGAAGGAAGCCTATGTCCCGCAACAAGCGTTTAACTGTGACAAAACTGGATTATTCTAAAAACAAAAATGCCAGAGGATGAATATAACAGCAGAGGAGGAGAAGCTGTGGGAGACGCTTTCAAGTTTCACTGAAAAGAAACACCCAGAAAAAGTGTCCACTGGTCGTGCTTCAGCACTTTTTAATGACACTCGTCCATCACATTTCTGCAACATTTTGAAAAGCAGGCAGAAGCAAACCTCCTTGGCTAGGTTTTTATCCAAAAGACCTGCAAGTTACATCTGTATGATCCTTTTAAGGATCTACAGTTTAATCATACTTTCTTTAATTCTGTCACACGGTTCCAGTCCAGTGAGCACAATGAAGCCAGCATTCAGATTTTGAAAGATCCTCACCTGTCAGGAAAACGGGTCTTCTACCAATCCTGTCGGAGAGCGGCCCGAAGACGACGTTCCCGACCAGAAGACCAGCAAAGAACAGGGATCCAGCCAAGCTGACCTTGTAGGCCTGCTGCTGGACAAGGAGCCACTGACGTAGACAAAACACAGAGCAGATTTTCAGTTTGTTGTTCAGCCAAGAGCTTATGAAAAACTGACTTCTTCTGTTCCATTTGATTTTTTAATGATTGTTACATTTCTGTTTTACGTTACCTTTTTATTGTTCTATAGTTAACAGTTATTTTATTAAAAACAAAAATCACAATATAAACCAAAACATTACTGCTGTGTAAATTCTGACCTCAGTCACTACAGAATCAACATCTTCAGTGAAGGTGACGTGTTGGTTCGGCGGGACGCCCTCCTGCTGCTCGATGTGGTACTGCGGTGTTGATCCAATGAGAACAATCAGCATGGACTGACAGGCCATGTACACCTGGAACACACAGTGACACCAAACTGCTGACAGTCTGCTGACAGCAACAACAACAACAACAACAACGCAACAATCACCATGGTCTGAAAAAAAGAAAAAATAAAAATCACTAAATCCAAACGTGGGTGTAGCTGTCAGGTTTTCACACAAACTGAACAGAATTTTGAGATTTTGAGACAATATTCTGTACTGTAAAAAAGGAACTTGTATGTATGATGCACATCAAACCATAGTTTTTGCACAGATGCTGGAAGACACATGTTATGGTAACTGACCAATCACAGTGTGTCTTCTTACAGAAACACCACATCACTCTGTGTCCTGTCGCAAAATGTGGTGTACCGCAGAAACATGTCCTGGGCCCCTCTACTGTTTCCACTGTACACTGCTCCTTCACTAAATTCGCCAGTTACAGAACAAATGCTCACTGCTATACTGATGATGCTCCACTCTACATGACTGTCAATAAATCGCACTCTTGTTCCAAACCTGTTTGTCTGCACTGAAAGACTGAACCCCTAAAACCCCTGACTCCTAAGAGCATCCAGCTTAAAACTTGTACCAAATCTCAATGTGGATCTATGCTGCATCTGCTGTGGCAACCCTGAAGAAACAGGAGCAGCTGACAGAGAAATGACAACATGAACCTCCTGACTGCTACATTCAGATGACAGATACATCAGACACATGGCTGCTGAATCAGACAGAAGCTGTCTTGTGGTTTTATACGACTGTGGCTCGCTGTGCTTTAGAAGCAGCAGATGTGGGTCTGTTGTCTGAACACAGACCTGCAGTAAACTGAATGAATCCATTTAATGATAATATAAAGCGCCTTGGGGCAACTGTTTGTTGTGATTTGGCGCTATATAAATAAAATTGATTTGATTTGATTTGATCTGCACATCTCCCAGTTACGATCCTGAGTGGGGATCTAACCCTTCAGGCCCCAGCACTGGTGGACACGGGGTCAGAAGGGAATCTGCTAGACAGCAGATGGGCAAGGGAAGTAGGGCTCCCTCTAGTGGCGCTCACTTCACCATTGAAGGTGCGGGCCCTAGATGGCACCCTTCTCCCTTTTATCACACACAAGACACTGCCGGTAACTTTGGTAGTGTCTGGGAATCATCGGGAGGAGACTGAGTTTTATGTGACTCCTTCTAACTCCCGCGTGATTTTGGGCTTCCCATGGATGATTAAACACAATCCCCGGATTGAATGGCCGTCTGGGGTTGTGGCTCAGTGGAGCGAAACCTGCCACCGGGAGTGTTTAGGATCCTCGGTTCCCCCTGGTTTGAATGCAAACGAGGAGGTAAAAGTCCCCCCCAATCTGACGGTGGTGCCGATGGAGTACCACAATCTTGCTGACGTTTTCAGCAAAGATCTGGCGCTCACCCTTCCCCCGCACCGTCCGTACAATTGTGCCATTGATTTGATCCCGGGCGTTGAGTACCCGTCCAGCAGGCTGTACAACCTCTCATGTCCTGAGCGCGAATCAATGGAGACCTACATCCGGGATTCGTTAGCTGCCGGGCTGATCCGGAACTCCACCTCCCCGATGGGTGCTGGTTTCTTTTTTGTGGGCAAGAAAGACGGCGGACTCCGTCCATGCATTGATTACAGGGGGCTGAATGAGATTACGGTTCGCAATCGATACCCGTTGCCCCTGTTGGATTCAGTGTTCACGCCCCTGCATGGAGCCCAAATATTCACCAAATTAGATCTTAGGAATGCGTATCACCTGGTTCGGATCCGGAAAGGAGACGAGTGGAAGACAGCATTTAACACCCCGTTAGGTCACTTTGAGTACCTGGTCATGCCGTTCGGCCTCACTAACGGTTGTTGGAGAACCGGCTGTTTGTGAATGGCGAGAAGTGTGAGTTCCACCGCACTTCTTTGTCCTTCCTGGGGTTCATCATCTCCTCCAACTCCGTCGCCCCTGATCCGGCCAAGGTTGCGGAGGTGAGAGATTGGCCCCAACCCAGAAGCCGTAGGAAGCTGCAACAGTTCCTCAGCTTTGCAAATTTCTACAGGAGGTTCATTAAGGGCTACAGTCAGGTTAGTAGTCCCCTGACAGCCCTGACCTCCCCAAAAGTCCCCTTCACCTGGTCGGATCGGTGCGAAGCCGCGTTTAGGGAGTTGAAACGTCGGTTTTCGACTGCACCAGTTCTGGTGCAGCCCAATCCTTGCCGCCAGTTTGTGGTTGAAGTGGACGCCTCTGACTCAGGGATAGGAGCCGTGCTGTCCCAGACCGGGGAGTCTGATAAGGTTCTTCACCCTGGTGCCTACTTTTCTCGCAGGTTGACCCCGGCTGAACCGAACTATGACGTGGGCAATCGGGAACTCCTTGCGGTGAAAGAGGCTCTTGAGGAGTGGAGACACCTGTTGGAGGGAGCTTCGGAGCCATTCACAGTTTTCACAGACCATCGGAACCTGGAGTATATCAGTACCGCTAAGCGGCTGAACCCCAGGCAAGCCCGCTGGTCACTGTTCTTCGGGCGTTTTGACTTCCGGATCACCTATCGCCCCGGGACCAAGAACCAGAGATCGGATGCCTTGTCCCAGGTACACAAAGACGAAGTCAAAACAGGGCTGTCGGATCCTCCGGAGCCCATCATTCCTGAGTCCACTATCGTGGCCACCCTCACCTGAGACATGGAGAAGACCGTCCGGGAGGCCCTGGCACGGAGCCCGGACCCAGGAACCGGTCCAAAGAACTGCTTGTACATCCCACCAGAGGCCAGGGCTGTGGTCTTGGACTTCTGTCATGGTTCCAAGCTCTCCTGCCACCCAGGGGTGCAAAGAACCATGGCAGTGGTCCGGCAGCGCTTCTGGTGGGCGTCTATGGAAGCCGACGTCCGGGAATACATCCGGGCCTGTACCACCTGTGCCAGGGGCAAGGCGGATCACACAAAGACACAAGGACTCCTAAATGAATGGACAATAGATGAGCCAAAATACAACACTTTACTGTTGTGAAATGTGCACAACGAGAATACAGACAAACACAGAATTTGGGTTACAATCAAAATATACAAGGTGACGTGTGGGCAGGCTCGAGGATAGAAGACATCCATCCAGAGAGGAGTTGGCACCCACACGATTTCCACCGCCACTGAACCTGGAGAATACTGGAGCCGCCAAGTCCCGAGTCCCCAGGTGGTCACCGTCTCCGGCTGTCGGATCTGGTACTGCTGGCAGGAAGCAGAAACAATCAAGGGTGGGTGTGAGCACACACCCAGCAAACAGTCAGCAAGATGTTATTCCAGGTGGGAAACAACACCTCCACCTTTTAACACAGAACACAGGTAAGCAGAGCCAAAGAGCTACTTAGCGTTTTGGCGTGAGGGTGAAGAATGTCACTTTCACAGAACCACAAAACGCTGCACCCAGCAGACAGCAGCTACAGCAACTCCTGCAAACACTCAGAAAGGAATTACGTGCGTAACGGCACAGTCAAAACGGCTGAGAATTTACCTTCTCGGTTTGAAGATATCTCGGCAAGGAGGTGGAGTTGCTGTCCTGCTTTTATGATGATGTGGTGATGAGTGACAGCTGTCAGGTGGTGATGAGAGACAGCTGTCACTCCCGGCTGCTCCCGTGAGGCGGCTGCGCCCTCTTGTGCCCGAAGCCCGCACTTCAGACAGGGCGCCCTCTGGTGGTGGGCCAACAGTACTTCCTCTTCAGTGGCCCACACAACATTTTGAACAGCTCAAAAATCCTGACTGTGGACATGCGTGCCTCTGCGGATGATCACAGGTGTGTTCGGATGACGGCCGACTCATACAGGCATGTTACACGGATATTGCGGATGTTTTGTGAATATGGGCCAATTTTGTGCGCAATCCATACGCAAATCCTCCTAAACACCGGTGGGACATGGCCCTTAGTGAGAGCCGTTTCTGTGGAATGATTATTTTCTAAAAGCAGACTGCAGTGGCTCAAAAAGATTATTCTCAGTAAGGTGATCCACGAGCTGCTGTGAAACCACTTTTTCCAGAATTTTAGAACCAAATGATAGATTTGATGTCGGCCGTTTATCAGTAGACTGGGGTTAAGGTTAGGGTTTTTTTTTTTTAAATAATGGCTTAATCACTGCAGATTTAAAACATTGAGGAACAGATAAAGAGGTTAGTGACAGATTAATAATTTCCAGTCCAGTAGGCCCAAGAGTGGACCACATGTCCTGAAACAGTTTTGTTGGTATGGGAAAAGAGAGGCTGTGTATTTAGTGAAAGTGGCCAGTTTCATCAGCATGACCAGTGAAATAATATCAAATCCTGTAAATCTTTGTGAGGCATCAGTGGTAGCAGGTAAAGCTGATTGTGATTCTGTGAAGTGTTGGGGGTGACCCGTGTGACGTTTGGGTGTTCGTCCTTGCCAAAAGGGAGAAAGTATCAAAGAAGGAGGGCTGGAAAAGGGCTGATGCAGGAATGGACAACAGCAGAGAAGGTCTGACTGGATTATTGTGGCCTGAAGAGGTGGCTGGTTTCTTGCAGCATGCCTTTGAACCTGTCTCTGTATCCCTCCCTCATCCTCTCACCTCCTCTCTCTCTCTCTCTCTCTGCCTCCTTCCTTGTCTCCTTGCCCCCACTCCCACCCCAAACCCCCACCCTTAATACAACCCCTGTCAAAAATGATGGAATCACCGGCCTCGGAGGATGTTCATTCAGTTGTTTAATTTTGTAGAAAAAAAGCAGATCACAGACATGACACAAAACTAAGTCATTTAAAATGGCAACTTTCTGGCTTTAAGAAACACTATAAGAAATCAAGAAAAAAAGATTGTGGCAGTCAGTAACGGTTACTTTTTTAGACAAGCAGAGGAAAAAAATATGGAATCACTCAATTCTGAGGAAAAAATTATGGAATCACCCTGTAAATTTTCATCCCCAAAACTAACACCTGCATCATATCAGATCTGCTCGTTAGTCTGCATCTAAAAAGGAGTGATCACACCTTGGAGAGCTGTTGCACCAAGTGGACTGACATGAATCATGGCTCCAACACGAGAGATGTCAATTGAAACAAAGGAGAGGATTATCAAACTCTTAAAAGAGAGTAAATCACGCAATGTTGCAAAAGATGTTGGTTGTTCACAGTCAGCTGTGTCTAAACTCTGGACCAAATACAAACAACATGGGAAGGTTGTTAAAGGCAAACATACTGGTAGACCAAGGAAGAGATCAAAGCGTCAAGACAGAAAACTTAAAGCAATATGTCTCAAAAATCAAAAATGTACAACAAAACAAATGAGGAATGAATGGGAGGAAACTGGAGTCAACGTCTGTGACCGAACTGTAAGAAACCGCCTAAAGGAAATGGGATTTACATACAGAAAAGCTAAACGAAAGCCATCATTAACACCTAAACAGAAAAAAACAAGGTTACAATGGGCTAAGGAAAAGCAATCGTGGACTGTAGATGACTGGATGAAAGTCATATTCAGTGATGAATCTTGAATCTGCATTGGGCAAGGTGATGATGCTGGAACTTTTGTTTGGTGCCGTTCCAATGAGATTTATAAAGATGACTGCCTGAAGAGAACATGTAAATTTCCACAGTCATTGATGATATGGGGCTGCATGTCAGGTAAAGGCACTGGGGAGATGGCTGTCATTACATCATCAATAAATGCACAAGTTTACGTTGTTATTTTGGACACTTTTCTTATCCCATCAATTGAAAGGATGTTTGGGGATGATGAAATCATTTTTCAAGATGATAATGCATCTTGCCATAGAGCAAAAACTGTGAAAACATTCCTTGCAAAAAGACACATAGGGTCAATGTCAATGAGCAGATCTGATATGATGCAGGTGTTAGTTTGGGGGATGAAAATTTACAGGGTGATTCCATAATTTTTTCCTCAGAATTGAGTGATTCCATATTTTTCCCTCTGCTTGGTCTAAAAAAGTAACCGTTACTGACTGTCACAATCTTTTTTTCTTGATTTCTTATAGTGTTTCTTAAAGCCAGAAAGTTAGCATTTGAAATGACTTTATTTTTGTGTCATGTCTGTGATCTGCTTTTTTTCTACAAAATTAAACAACTGAATGAACATCCTCCGAGGCCGGTGATTCCATCATTTTTGCCAGGGGTTGTAGATCACATGACTGCTGTGATACCAGATGGCTGACTGCTCATTTGCATGTTTCAGCTTCACTCCCTTTTTAAAGAGATGGGAGGTGGTGGAGGGGTGAGGTTAGGGGGAGGAGAGGAGCCGAGTGACTGAGGGGCACGTGGAGTGTGTGTGTGTGTGTGTGTGTATTTTTTCCAGGGTCGGCGGTCAGGGATCTGTGGTGTATTTACACGCAGTAACCTGTAGGCGTCACTGTAGCCCTATGCTCAGCAGAGTGAGTGAGCATGACGTCATCTTGGGGGCGGGGGATATTATTATTTTCAAAATGGCGCTGGGGAGCATCCGGATAAATCCGACGGGGTTTAATTAAATTTCTTCCAGCGGCGGCGCCGAGCTCCACGTCAGGGTCGAAGATTCTACATTCAGACAGCAGACATGGAGGCCGTCCGCCCGCTGTACTGAGGTGACACCGGAAAATGGTTGCTTGTTGCTCGGAGAAGGAGTGCGGAGCTCGGCCGAGTGGCCGGCGGGAGTCCAGACCCGCAGCCGAGGCTCGTCTGGCGGCCTGAGCGGCGATGGCAGCTCCGGGGCCGTCTGGAGGAGCGCTCACAGTCGACCTGAATGAGAACGTGGGAGCTCCGGAGGTCGGGAAGGCTCGTGTTTTTGTGGCCGCTAACGGCTCCGTCGTGCTGAATCTGGAGGAGCTTCTCCCCGGCCGCGGAGTGAACGGATTCACTGAGTCAGCCGGTCAGGAGGAGCGGAGGATGGCCGGGTGGGAAGGAGGAGAGGAGGAGGAGCAGGAGGGGCTCCGGGAGGGCGGAGGCGAAGGAGCCCCGGTGTGTATCCGGACTGCGGTCCCCGGTGTCCGGCTGCCGTGCTTAGACGAACACCGGCAGACTGCAGACTGCTGCAACATGACCAACGGACAGTCCGACTGCTCTACTGCCGGTCCCTTACCGGACCGGACACACCTGAAAGTAGCCAACGGTGGGTTCCATATCAGCACCGACAGAGACACAGACTGTTTCCCCGAATCCATTCTGTACGACCTGGAGCCGAGGCCAGACTCTGACGCTGGTCCCCGGTTCGGGTCTTTGTCCTGTCGGGACCCGGAGGAGGATGCACCAGCAGCGGCCGAGCTCTCCGCCTCCTCTTGCAGCCCGCTGTCCGAACCCAGCACCGGGGCGGATGACGAGGCCTTCCCCGGGGTCACTTTACCCACCAGACCGCAGACTTTGAGGACGAACCCCAATCTGGTGGTTTCCCTCAGCTGCGATGCCACCCCGCTGTCCCCGAACGACGATGGGGGCTTTTATTTTTTAGACGAGGACATGCAGGACTTCCGGCATGTTTTGGAAGCAGGTCGCAGGCAAAGTGCCCCAGACAACCTGCCAGACCTGACCGGACAGACGGACGGATCGGAACCAAAGATGATGCCAAAGAGGTTCGGCCTCGCAGAGTTCTTCACCAGGTAAAAGTTTTGTGGGTCAAATGATCTACTTACTGGGCAGGTGCAGGTCTAGCTTCGTGGGGTGGGGTATTAGTAAGGGGTCCGTGGGCATCATCCCCTCGGAAAAAAAATCAATAGCCTTTTTCCTGCATTCTAAGGCAGTCTCTGAAACTAGTCATAGTTTTAATACACAATTTTTATTTTAAACACCGTAAATCATTTGATTTGCTCTTTCCTTCATTGATAATTGATCTTTAAAATAATTTTATTCTGTCTCAAATATCAAGTGTGTATAAAAATAATACTAATAACAACCTTTTACTTAACCTGATAAAATCCCATTGAGATGGAGACCTCTTTTACAATGGTGACCTGGCTAAGAATGGCAGCAGCACACATAATGGACAGGTTAACATCATCAATAGAACATTAATAACAAATAAAATACGATCATCTTGGACATTGTGGAGTTGTAATGATGAATTTAAAGACACAAACATAAATCAGGGATAGATATACACACCGGTATAGATCCAGACCCATTAAACAGCCATACTATTGAGGTTTTGTACCAGTGTTCAGTATTGGAAGATGGATCAAATCCAGACCTGCCCCCAGTCTGCGAAACCTCCTCCACAAAAGTTGTGCGCAACAAACTTACTACACACATGCTTTTTGATTGTGACCATCAGAGGGTGCTGTGGAAGTGGTGACAAAAATGTGAATAAAAATTGTCCACACCTGAGTTCTTTGTTTTATATCATCTGGTGCAGAAGAATCCAGGGGTCTGTTCCATAAAACAAGATTAACAAATAAGACATGCTTATTTTGTTAGTCTGGTTTATAAGGTAGACTAACGAAATAAGCCTGTCTTATTTGGTAATCCTGTTTTTTTGGAGTGGGCCCCAGATCAGTTAACAGTTTCATTACCTGTTGTAGATTTTTCTTTGTTTTCACAGTTTAATTTGTCTTAGTTTTATGTTGGGGTATTTACTATTACAGTGAAAACTGACCATATTCCAAGTTTACACTTCAATGAATTTTGTGTTTAAAAGTGCATAAAATATTAGTATATCAAGGTAGAAATTAAAAAATTTTCTTCCCGCTCCCTGTGCCCTAGTCACTTCCCTCCCTTGCTTCAGAGGATTCGTTTACTTAAATGTTTTCTGATCATGGTCCTGGAAACGGACTCTCTGGTTGTTTGCTGTCATTGCGTTGAATTGATTAAAGTTATTTATTAAAACCTCTGCTTCCCTACTGGAAGTAAGAACCTTATTGCCAACATGACAGGCTAAAATGAGAGCTGGTAACATTCCTGAAGAAGTGCTGAGGAGGAAGTTAGGGCAGGCTGCACTTGTTATCCTGAACCTACGGAGGCATTTCTGCTGCCTGGCAGCTGTTTGTGTGTCTAGTTTGGGTCTGGACTTGGGGCTCCGGCAGCTGGTCTGAATATCATCTCGTCTCAGAGGAAATCCACACAGACGGAAGGGTTTCGGCGCTCTAACAGGCGGTTTGCTCTGAGCTCACACAAACTCGTTCAAATCATCTACACAACAACACACACACACCGACAGCACAGTTGTCTTCTGCAATGATATTTGTCATGTAACTGAATCCAACTCCAAGTCTGTCAAACCTGAAACAAGCTCCAACATACGAACCGCCAGGTTATTACAGTCCCTTCTCCTGCCACACACTCCTACCTTCTCTGGAGTAGCTGTTTCATTTATTTTTTGGAAGTGGTTTGTTGTGGTGTTATTAAAGGACATGTCTCACGTTTTTTTTAACATCCCAGTTAGATAGATAGATGGATAGATACTTTATTCACCATAAAAAAAACATAAAAATCAATATAAAATCAAGGAGTGTATTGACATGTAACTCCCCCTACCTCCATAAATGTAACTTTCTTAAAGCATTCTTAAATTAAATAACATTATTACAATTCACAATATTTCTGTCTGAGTTCCAGATTTTTGCAATCCTATTAGCCCAAAAATGTTTTTGAATATCAGTTCTATAAAAATGGAACAAATTGTGTTCATGACCTCTGCTACTTCTGTAAGGTTTCATACAATTGTTGCTGTTTAGTGTAATGAGACCATTCAGCACCTTAAAATACAATAACAGATCTGCTTTAGTGTGTCTGCATTGCAAGGATTCCAACTTCAAAAGTCTGAGTCTGTCTGGGTAAGAAAACCCTGTACAAACATTTAATCTACGAGTGAAATACTGCTGGACGGTACTGCTTCAGTGTTGTCTACATTTGTTTTCAACCTAGGTGACCATACACAATTGGAAGTTTCCAGGATAAGCTGAACATAACTTTTGTACAAAGATACATAAAACATATAATTGTGCCCCTTGAATGTGTTAAAAATATGTCTAATTACAAAATGAGCTTTTTGAATAATAGAATTACAGTGGTTTGAGAATTTCAAATTAGATTGTATAACAACCCCAACATCACAAATACTGTCAACATTATCAATAACGCAATTGTCCAAACAATTTTCGATCCATCTCAAGGCTGATCCCTGGAAACCATACCTGCCCAATTTATAAAGTAACTTTGAGTGTACAACTGAATCAAAACATTTAGAATAGTCCAAATATATAACATCTGTTTGCAAACCCTTGTCAAAATTTGAAGTACATTCTTCAAGACATTCCAGTAAATTAGTTACAGTCGACTTTTTAGGAAGGAACCCATGTTGATTTCTACAAATAACACCATTTTCAAACAAGTAAGTCAGCATTTGTTCACGAACTACTTTTTCAAGCACTTTGCATAACAGTTTGACTATCTTGGCAGTTTTGTACAAATTTCCAGAATTTGTTAATTTTACAAACATTAAACCTTAAACCATTTCAGAACAAGTGAGAGGTGAGAGATCAGTTTCAAGTTTTGTTCTGATTCCAGAAATGCACAGCACCCTTCCAGAAGTAGTCATCACAGTTTCCAACGCACAAGAACCGCTGATTTGGTCCACCTTCCATTATTGTGCAGCACACACTGATTTAAAAAAAAAAAACTCCACAAATTCATTGCATATCTGACATTAACCTTTAAATTTTCTCTGATATTCTTTTCTTTCAGAATTGAAGATTCTGAATTGGTACAAAATAATAGTGTCAGCAGTGTTGGTGGACTCTTGTCCTAAAAACAAACCTTGAAGGTGTTGCTGTCTGAGCACACAGTGTTGACGTCATGGAACTCCAGCTAATTAATGTTCAGCCAAACGTTCCTGACAAACTGTTGGACGCTTTTAGTCTCCAAACTCCCGCTTGTTGTTCCGCGGACGTCTGAACCCAGTGTGTGCTCTTACATTTCAGCTGTTCTGGATCTTTTCTGGCATCATCAGCATCTTTACCTTTTTACCTTTGATGTGTGTATTTGCCCTTTTTGTCAGCATGGCAACAAGACGAGCGGCACACACACACACACACACACACACCTCAGTGTTTTTGGGACACTGTCTTTGCGAGTTCTCCACATGTGGAGGGATGATATAGTTTGTGGTTTTCTCTTGTTCTTCTTTGTTCTTGCACTTCTCTTTTCTCTCTCGTCTGTTTCCGTTCCCTCCCTCCCTCCCTCCTTCCCTGTTTTTCTTCCCTCCCCCTGATCAGCAGAATCTTTGCTGATGTAAATCTGTCGAGCTGGCAGCTTTTTCTGCATCACATTAAAACTCTTTATTACTGCACTTTGTCTTCTTTCATTGCAGAATTTATTCCTGTTGGACTTTTGCATCTGTGATTTTAAAGGATAAGTTCTCTCTTTTTTTTTCTTTTAAACATTTGTTGTTTATCATTTCGGTGCGCTTTTGCAAGAAATTCTTTTTGTGAAAAACTGAGGACATTAACCTTACAGACTAAATAGTGCAGCATTCCCAGAGTTGCACATCCAGCGTACACTCAGAATAACTCTAATAACACACAGTTTTAAAATCACCACTAAAACTTAAAATCAACACTAAACATCAGCAAATATAGTCAGTTCTGTATATTTTGAATTTAATTTACTTATTTTTGTCGGTGCTGCATCGGTGTTGAGGCCCATTGATACTCAATGTTAAATGCTGATACTGATGGAGCCTCCTGTCTGCGCAGTGTGTCCATTTTGTCTGTCTTTGTGTCCATTTTCTGAAAACTTGCAGATCACGACAAAATGAAAAATACCACCGGAGCAGTGTAGCCAAACTTCAAATAATGCACAAAATTAAAGCAAAAGTCCACAAAGGAGACTGTTAACAATAGTGAAATAATTGTGTGTGTGTGTGTGTGTATATATATATGTAAAATCTTGTAAGTTGTAATGGTCGTAGAGCTCACCTCCTACGCTTTTGTTTCTCTTGCAGTAGAAAAATGAATACGTCTTTTTCGGCTGTCGCTGTGTTTGATGTCATCAGAAACTTTAGAGACTGCCTGTAGTGCCCTCTAGTGGACATTTTTCTTTGTATCCGTGCCAACATAAAGGACATGTGGGCGTATGTGAGCAGTAATGACTAAATCACATTAACAACTGATAGGTTTGCATATGTGAGCGGAGCATAAATCAGGCCACAATAGCTACAAATGTGGGTGACAAGCAGTTGGTGCTTGTTGCTTGATTTGCGCTCTCAGGGCTTGGCCAGCTCATGGTTACTTTGCATTAATGTGCATGATGTTAAGGGCCCCTTCACACATAGTGTGAAAGTGGTCGATTTGCACATGGAGTGCCCATAAAGCAGGAATTGTGTGCAAAACATGTAAAATCGTGGCTGCCTCATTTACCTGTTGCTACAACTATTTGCCCACATCACCGGGTGAAAGGCGGTGTGTGTTGTGTGAGCCCATTGAACCCTCTCACGGCAGGTGTCGGCCAAATTCCAGGTGACAAGCACGAACAACTAACACCGCTCACATGGCACTTAGAAAATGTGTGGCCATTCGTACGATCATCACAAAAACAGTCTGCAGACGATCACTGTCGAGGTGGATGTGAAATTTGTCTAAGTGCCCCATGAGTGTGGCTTTGCAAACGGACGCAGTGACACGCTGGTGTGTGCACTGAACTGACAGGAGGTGTGGCCGCTGACAGGAGCAGCTGTGGGGAGCTGTGCATCTGGACATCACAGCTGGGGACAGCTGTCCTGCTGTCCACAAGACACGTGTGTTGGGCAGGACATGCACACAGATGTGAACATACGAGCGCCCTGCTTCTCATTCATGTCATTTCATGATGTACGTCTGTGACCATGGGTCATCTACAGAGGAACAGATGGATATTTGTATTGTCCGCTTGGTAAGAGGGATTTAATACAGTGCGGTGTTTATATATGGTGTGTGATTTTATTTTTTAAATACATCCATGTCCTTCCTGATATCAGGCAGTTTCCTGTAGCTTTCACAGAACAGCGATGGTAGCTCAGTGGTAAAGTTTCTGACTGGGAATCAGAGCTTTTGGAAAGTGTGGGTTCGAACCCTGTGGATGGCATGTAATTTAAATTTTATATTTTTTTATTTTTACAGCAGCTGCGTGATGTGGTTACACCATTGGCACGATGTTTCATGGTTCGCTCATATGAGCTGTTATGATGTGAGTTGTCCTGAGATGTACATATTATATCACAGAGAGTGAGTTGCAGCCTGTACAGTCCTTATTAACGGATGCCTCACCCGAGGTGAATGAGGATGGTTGAGTGCATATCGGTCAAAAACACCATGAACAAGTGCTCAACCTGGCTCAAGATGTCTGCCATGCTGTTGCAGGTATTCATGTATTGTGTGTGTGTGTGTGTGCCTCCATGTATGATATTTCCATTTGTAGTGCTGTGCCTTCATCCTCACTTTCAGGCTGACCTGCTCTGGCACTCTTCATTGCCTTCTTCTCTCCCTTCCATTGATCCTTGAGTTCCTTCTGTATTGTTTTTGCAGTGTGGTAGGAGTAAGAGGAGATCATGGAATCATCAATTGCAATCTCATCACCAATTTCTTCTCCATACTCTGACTCTTCTACAGTCTAAGTTTCTGTCATTTGGACATCAGGCAGCCTATGCTCAGGTCTGTAGAGCATACCAAGCTAGAAGATCCCTTCTGTGGCACAATCTGTATTCTGCAGTTGCCATCTACTTCATAGTATTTTCGGAGTCCGACTGCCAAGTAGTGAGATCTGTATGACTGAGCATTGTCCACCCCATATTCTTCAAGGTACTTTCGGAATTCATTCCTCAGACCTGTAATGAAGAAAACAGCTCCATGTCTGAAAAGAGGCTCTTCTATCTGAGATACCAGCTTATTCAGTGCAGCATCATATGGACTTGTGTCAGTGCTTGACTTGACCTGTATTTGAGCATGTCTGGTCAAGTAGGAGCTCATGCAGATTCTCTGGTACCGAAAGTCCTCTGCCACCATGTCCATGCATTTGTTGTCAGAACCACGGATTTTGCGTAGCATATCTTCATCTCCTAGTTCATTTGCTTTATTCCAGACTGAATTTTGTCTGTCTAATGTTGAAACCAAAAGGAGGGATCTATCAATCAATTTCAATCAATCAATTTTTTTTTTATATAGCGCCAAATCACAACAAACAGTTGCCCCAAGGCGCTTTATATTGTAAGGCAAGGCCATACAATAATGATGTAAAACCCCAACGGTCAAAACGACCCCCTGTGAGCAAGCACTTGGCTACAGTGGGAAGGAAAAACTCCCTTTTAACAGGAAGAAACCTCCAGCAGAACCAGGCTCAGGGAGGGGCAGTCTTCTGCTGGGACTGGTTGGGGCTGAGGGAGAGAACCAGGAAAAAGACATGCTGTGGAGGGGAGCAGAGATCGATCACTAATGATTAAATGCAGAGTGGTGCATACAGAGCAAAAAGAGAAAGAAACAGTGCATCATGGGAACCCCCCAGCAGTCTACGTCTATAGCAGCATAACTAAGGGATGGTTCAGGGTCACCTGATCCAGCCCTAACTATAAGCTTTAGCAAAAAGGAAAGTTTTAAGCCTAATCTTAAAAGTAGAGAGGGTGTCTGTCTCCCTGATCTGAATTGGGAGCTGGTTCCACAGGAGAGGAGCCTGAAAGCTGAAGGCTCTGCCTCCCATTCTACTCTTACAAACCCTAGGAACTACAAGTAAGCCTGCAGTCTGAGAGCGAAGTGCTCTATTGGGGTGATATGGTACTACGAGGTCCCTAAGATAAGATGGGACCTGATTATTCAAAACCTTATAAGTAAGAAGAAGAATTTTAAATTCTATTCTAGAATTAACAGGAAGCCAATGAAGAGAGGCCAATATGGGTGAGATATGCTCTCTCCTTCTAGTCCCCGTCAGCACTCTAGCTGCAGCATTTTGAATTAACTGAAGGCTTTTTAGGGAACTTTTAGGACAACCTGATAATAATGAATTACAATAGTCCAGCCTAGAGGAAATAAATGCATGAATTAGTTTTTCAGCATCACTCTGAGACAAGACCTTTCTGATTTTAGAGATATTGCGTAAATGCAAAAAAGCAGTCCTACATATTTGTTTAATATGCACTTTGAATGACATATCCTGATCAAAATGACTCCAAGATTTCTCACAGTATTACTAGAGGTCAGGGTAATGCCATCCAGAGTAAGGATCTGGTTAGACACCATGTTTCTAAGATTTGTGGGGCCAAGAACAATAACTTCAGTTTTATCTGAGTTTAAAAGCAGGAAATTAGAGGTCATCCATGTCTTTATGTCTGTAAGACAATCCTGCAGTTTAGCTAATTGGTGTGTGTCCTCTGGCTTCATGGATAGATAAAGCTGGGTATCATCTGCGTAACAATGAAAATTTAAGCAATACCGTCTAATAATACTGCCTAAGGGAAGCATATATAAAGTGAATAAAATTGGTCCTAGCACAGAACCTTGTGGAACTCCATAATTAACTTTAGTCTGTGAAGAAGATTCCCCATTTACATGAACAAATTGTAATCTATTAGACAAATATGATTCAAACCACCGCAGCGCAGTGCCTTTAATACCTATGGCATGCTCTAATCTCTGTAATAAAATTTTATGGTCAACAGTATCAAAAGCAGCACTGAGGTCTAACAGAACAAGCACAGAGATGAGTCCACTGTCCGAGGCCATAAGAAGATCATTTGTAACCTTCACTAATGCTGTTTCTGTACTATGATGAATTCTAAAACCTGACTGAAACTCTTCAAATAGACCATTCCTCTGCAGATGATCAGTTAGCTGTTTTACAACTACCCTTTCAAGAATTTTTGAGAGAAAAGGAAGGTTGGAGATTGGCCTATAATTAGCTAAGATAGCTGGGTCAAGTGATGGCTTTTTAAGTAATGGTTTAATTACTGCCACCTTAAAAGCCTGTGGTACATAGCCAACTAACAAAGATAGATTGATCATATTTAAGATCGAAGCATTAAATAATGGTAGGGCTTCCTTGAGCAGCCTGGTAGGAATGGGGTCTAATAAACATGTTGATGGTTTGGATGAAGTAACTAATGAAAATAACTCAGACAGAACAATCGGAGAGAAAGAGTCTAACCAAATACCGGCATCACTGAAAGCAGCCAAAGATAACGATACGTCTTTGGGATGGTTATGAGTAATTTTTTCTCTAATAGTTAAAATTTTGTTAGCAAAGAAAGTCATGAACTCATTACTAGTTAAAGATAATGGAATACTCAGCTCAATAGAGCTCTGACTCTTTGTCAGCCTGGCTACAGTGCTGAAAAGAAACCTGGGGTTGTTCTTATTTTCTTCAATTAGTGATGAGTAGAAAGATGTCCTAGCTTTACGGAGGGCTTTTTTATAGAGCAACAGACTCTTTTTCCAGGCTAAGTGAAGATCTTCTAAATTAGTGAGACGCCATTTCCTCTCCAACTTACGGGTTATCTGCTTTAAGCTACGAGTTTGAGAGTTATACCATGGAGTCAGACACTTCTGATTTAAAGCTCTCTTTTTCAGAGGAGCTACAGCATCCAAAGTTGTCTTCAATGAGGATGTAAAACTATTGACGAGATACTCTATCTCCCTTACAGAGCCTAGGTAGCCACTCTGCACCGTGTTGCCACATGGCATTAGAGAACACAAAGAAGGAATCATATCCTTAAACCTAGTTACAGCGCTTTCTGAAAGACTTCTAGTGTAATGAAACTTATTCCCTACTGCTGGGTAGTCCATCAGAGTAAATGTAAATGTTATTAAAAAATGATCAGACAGAAGGGAGTTTTCAGGGAATACTGTTAAGTCTTCTATTTCCATACCATAAGTCAGAACAAGATCTAAGATATGATTAAAGTGGTGGGTGGACTCATTTACTTTTTGAGCAAAGCCAATAGAGTCTAATAATAGATTAAATGCAGTGTTGAGGCTGTCATTCTCAGCATCTGTGTGGATGTTAAAATCGCCCACTATAATTATCTTATCTGAGCTAAGCACTAAGTCAGACAAAAGGTCTGAAAATTCACAGAGAAACTCACAGTAACGACCAGGTGGACGATAGATAATAACAAATAAAACTGGTTTTTGGGACTTCCAATTTGGATGGACAAGACTAAGAGACAAGCTTTCAAATGAATTAAAGCTCTGTCTGGGTTTTTGATTAATTAATAAGCTGGAATGGAAGATTGCTGCTAATCCACCGCCCCGGCCCGTGCTACGAGCATTCTGACAGTTAGTGTGACTCGGGGGTGTTGACTCATTTAAACTAACATATTCATCCTGCTGTAACCAGGTTTCTGTTAGGCAGAATAAATCAATATGTTGATCAATTATTATATCATTTACCAACAGGGACTTAGAAGAGAGAGACCTAATGTTAATAGACCACATTTAACTGTTTTAGTCTGTGGTGCAGTAGAAGGTGCTATATTATTTTTTCTTTTTGAATTTTTATGCTTAAATAGATTTTTGCTGGTTATTGGTAGTCTGGGAGCAGGCACCGTCTCTACGGGGATGGGGTAATGAGGGGATGGCAGGGGGAGAGAAGCTGCAGAGAGGTGTGTAAGACTACAACTCTGCTTCCTGGTCCCAACCCTGGATAGTCACGGTTTGGAGGATTTAAGAAAATGAGCCAGATTTCTAGAAATGAGAGCTGCTCCATCCAAAGTGGGATGGATGCCGTCTCTCCTAACAAGACCAGGTTTTCCCCAGAAGCTTTGCCAATTATCTATGAAGCCCACCTCATTTTTTGGACACCACTCAGACAGCCAGCAATTCAAGGAGAACATGCGGCTAAACATGTCACTCCCGGTCTGATTGGGGAGGGGCCCAGAGAAAACTACAGAGTCCGACATTGTTTTTGCAAAGTTACACACCGATTTAATGTTAATTTTAGTGACCTCCGATTGGCGTAACCGGGTGTCATTACTGCCGACGTGAATTACAATCTTACCAAATTTACGCTTAGCCTTAACCAGCAGTTTCAAATTTCCTTCAATGTCGCCTGCTCTGGCCCCCGGAAGACAATTGACTATGGTTGCTGGTGTCGCTAACTTCACATTTCTCAAAACAGAGTCGCCAATAACCAGAGTTTGATCCTCGGCGGGTGTGTCGTCGAGTGGGGAAAAACGGTTAGAAATGTGAACGGGTTGGCGGTGTACACGGGGCTTCTGTTTAGGGCTACGCTTCCTCCTCACAGTCACCCAGTCAGCCTGCTTTCCCGGCTGCTCGGGATCTGCCAGGGGGGAACTAACGGCGGCTAAGCTACCTTGGTCCGCACCGACTACAGGGGCCTGGCTAGCTGTAGAATTTTCCACGGTGCGGAGCCGAGTCTCCAATTCGCCCAGCCTGGCCTCCAAAGCTACGAATAAGCTACACTTATTACAAGTACCATTACTGCTAAAGGAGGCCGAGGAATAACTAAACATTTCACACCCAGAGCAGAAAAGTGCGGGAGAGACAGGAGAAGCCGCCATGCTAAATCGGCTAAGAGCTAGTAGCTACGCTAAGCTAGCGGATTCCTAAAAACACGCAAAGTGAATAATGTGTAAATAATTTAGAGGTGATTCAGCAGAATGAGTGCTTTAGTTAAGGCACGTAAAGATTACACTGGGAAACAAATCGTAATCTAGATAACTAGATCAATCTAACTGCGCAGATTAAACAGCTAACAGATACAGAAAAACACCGCTGTGCTCCGGAACAGGAAGTGATACAATACCGCAGTGAGAGCCAACCACCAGTAGAGGCAAGCAAGAGCTCCAAGAGCATGTAATTGCTCTATTACAGATTAGATTAATTGTAATCTATCACCCTTGGTAGTGCGGGCTCTTCCACAAATGAAACATTCCTCTTTGTCGATAATAGGCTGTGGTGTGAAAGACCGTGTTATTCTTGGGGCATAACTGCCATCTGGTTCAGTTGATTGTCCTGCTGTAGGTGAGGTGCAAGCCTGCTTTGCAAACTTGAATTTCTTTTGATCAACAGTTTTGCGGTTTGTGTACATGGAATGACATCGAGCATGACACACAGGATTCTTGTTGAGAAATTCAGATTGAGATTTTAACTCATCTTCAAGTCTGAAGGAGACATCATCCTTCCTGTTAGTTACAGCATATAAGAGTGCAGGATAACCTTGATCTGTCAGTTTTTGCAGGGGTCCAGAGTTAGTGTCTGTTTTTTTCTGGCATATTAAGCAGTATAATTTGTAACTGCTTTCTCTTTGGTTGCTTTGTTGAAAATTCTGGCTCGATGATTCAGGATTTTCACCTGTCTTCATTACCTGCAACAGTAATATATAATGAGTGAATATTATAAGACAGGCAAGCCAGATCCTTATCTACTGTTTCTTACCACTAATTGCAGCACAACTCCAGAAACTTGCAGAACACAACAAAGTATATACATATACATTCATTGTATTTTATAGGTACATTGTACAGTGCAACTAGCAAGGTAAGTGAAAGACAGGGCATTTGCCTCATGCCTATTCTGTAGTGTTTTAGAAAACATTGTTTCCAATATGTAGCTGCTAGTTCCTGAAACAAGTGTAAATAGCATAAAAATACCATAATTATAAAATATTTTAAATTTATACAAATTTGTATTACATTGAAGTAGCCCTCATGTATGTTTATTGCTATTTATTAGCTGGAATTCTCCTGTTTACTTCTCTTATTTATTCTTAACAGCAGTAGTTTTGGTCAAATTGCAATATGAGGCCTGAGGGTGAGGCTTACTAAAATCATCACTGATCCTTTATTTTTTTGTCAATTTTTCACATTTTTTTTTTTACAGAAGAGTACATTCTGCACATGAAAGAATGACACATTGCTTGATATGATTACTAAAAGGAAAAGTTTATTAAAAGTGATGAAAATTGGGGTTAATTTTCAGATTTTTCTGGTTATAAGTAATAAAAAAATGTTCTTTAAATGCATATTTGACCTTGATGATGTCAGTACATGTATTGTGTGTGCCTGGGGTGCATTTTTTGGTAGCCTACCCAACCCACTAAAGAGTTTAAGAGTAAATACCATTTTTCACTATTTTTGGTGAAATGACCAAAGGTGCATATACAAAAATGGCCACAGTTTCAGTTTGCGATATTTTCAGCAAAGCAGACCACTTTTTCAGGTGTCCTTAGGGGTCATACTAAAAGAAAAAAAAACAAGAAAAAAGTGTAGCAAGTCGAGACCGGTCCAACCCTTTTTTTTGAGCTTTGAAGTCGGTGGGGCCCAGACTACTTGTAGCTAACGTGAATGTGGGGTCGCGGAAAGTGTGACACACATTAAATAGTCCAGTAATAATTTCAGCTGATGTTAAGAGTATGCATGAGTAACTATACTATGCAGTTTTAAGGTTTTGATTCAGAAACCAGTAGACTGCAGGTAATGTTTTCTAAGAACAAAGGTTGGATCAAGACGAGCTAGTCCTCCAAATCTGACACGTCAGGTCTAGGATCCTTTCTGCCTCTCACCCAGTGCATGCTGGGAAAGACTCTGGTGACCCCGTAACCTCTTGCTATCAGATTACTTTTACATAACGAAGTGTGTGTGTGTGTGTGTGTGTGTGTGTGTGTGTGTGTGTGTTTAGAAAATAATCTTAATGGTTGTGAGAACATTAACAGCATTGAGAAGCACTGTCGTGGAAACATCCTTAGTTATTTTTTTAATATATTTGTGGCTTTATGTGTAGAATCCTGCAGTTTTCACATCGACTCACAGGAACGTCTTGGATGAAAAAGGAGACAGTTTGGTTTAAGATGTTTTTATAGGAAACGTTTGTCCCGTGAATCTTGAATTAAATCAAATGTTTGAATAATTTTAGAGAATGTTGAATAGAATCCTTACAGAAATTTAACACACATTATGAAAAACTGTTTTCCAGGAGCCTGTTTTCTCGGAAGGCCAAAGAACACAAGGCACAGTCCCATAATGCAACTGGGTGGCGACTCTTCAGCAAGTCAGGGGCCAGAGACGGCAGTGTGACGAAAGAGTCTGTGTCCCCACCTTCGTCGTCCACTCAGCAGGTCAGTGTGGTGCCTTTTTTTTTTTTTTTTTTTGTCACAGGAAAACCTCTAATAAAGTGTCTTTAGCTGTGTTTGTTTGATAGTGGGCGGGACTTAAGGAGTACAAAGGACCCAGTGACTCAAAGTTCAGACCAAAGCACTGCCACACTTTGGCCACTCCTCCTCAACCCCCAAATGTGGAGAGGTGCAACAGGTTCACGTGCATGTGCATCCAGCTTGGCTACGAGAACAAGGAACAGAAAAGCTCAGGTCCCCACACAGACAGAGGATGTGTTGTCTCATTGTACGCAGGACGCTGTTACGCTGCTAAATCTTTAAACAGAAAATCGTTGTTGGTTGTTATGTTAATGTTGAAAATGTCATTTATAACACCTTTAAAGACACAAGTTAACTGGACTTAATTTGTTCCAGCTTGTTAAATGTGAGGGACTGGTGTTGTACACCAATAGTACAAAGATTATACACTTTAAACTAGACTTCACGTCATTTTTTATAACTGACTGTAAATCGATAAAAATCATCAAGAAGATATTTCAAACTCTTCATCCAGTTATATTAGAGCCACTTGAAGTTTCGAATGAATGAACAGATTTAAGAACTTTTAGAATTGTCACATATAGTGGGCGATTTTAATATCCACACAGATGCTGAGAATGACAGCCTCAACACTGCATTTAATCTATTATTAGACTCTATCGGCTTTGCTCAAAAAGTAAATGAGTCCACCCACCACTTTAATCATATCTTAGATCTTGTTCTGACTTATGGTATGGAAATAGAAGATTTAACAGTATTCCCTGAAAACTCCCTTCTGTCTGATCATTTCTTAATAACATTTACATTTACTCTGATGGACTACCCAGCAGTGGGGAATAAGTTTCATTACACTAGAAGTCTTTCAGAAAGCGCTGTAACTAGGTTTAAGGATATGATTCCTTCGTTATGTTCTCTAATGTCATATACCAACACAGAGCAGAGTAGCTACCTAAACTCTGTAAGGGAGTTAGAGTATCTCGTCAATAGTTTTACATCCTCTTTGAAGACAACTTTGGATGCTGTAGCTCCTCTGAAAAAGAGAGCTTTAAATCAGAAGTGTCTGACTCCATGGTATAACTCACAAACTCGTAGCTTAAAGCAGATAACCCGTAAGTTGGAGAGGAAATGGCGTCTCACTAACTTAGAAGATCTTCACTTAGCCTGGAAAAAGAGTTTGTTGCTCTATAAAAAAGCCCTCCGTAAAGCTAGGACATCTTTCTACTCATCACTAATTGAAGAAAATAAGAATAACCTCAGGTTTCTTTTCAGCACTGTAGCCAGGCTGACAAAGAGTCAGAGCTCTATTGAGCTGAGTATTCCATTAACTTTAACTAGTAATGACTTCATGACTTTCTTTGCTAACAAAATTTTGACTATTAGAGAAAAAATTACTCATAACCATCCCAAAGATGTATCGTTATCTTTGGCTGCTTTCAGTGATGCCGGTATTTGGTTAGACTCTTTCTCTCCGGTTGTTCTGTCTGAGTTATTTTCATTGGTTGCTTCGTCCAAACCATCGGCATGTTTATTGGACCCCATTCCTGCCAGGCTGCTCAAGGAAGTCCTACCATTATTTAATGCTTCAATCTTAAATATGATCAATCTATCTTTGTTAGTTGGTTATGTACCACAGGCCTTTAAGGTGGCAGTAATTAAACCATTACTTAAAAAGCCATCACTTGACCCAGCTATCTTAGCTAATTATAGGCCAATTTCCAACCTTCCTTTTCTCTCAAAGATTCTTGAGAGGGTAGTTGTAAAACAGTTAACTGATCACCTGCAGAGGAATGGTCTATTTGAAGAGTTTCAGTCAGGTTTTAGAATTCATCATAGTACAGAAACAGCATTAGTGAAGGTTACAAATGATCTTCTTATGGCTTCGGACAGTGGACTCATCTCTGTGCTTGTTCTGTTGGACCTCAGTGCTGCTTTTGATACTGTTGACCATAAAATTTTATTACAGAGATTAGAGCATGTCATAGGTATTAAAGGCACTGCGCTGCGGTGGTTTGAATCATATTTGTCTAATAGATTACAGTTTGTTCATGTAAATGGGGAATCTTCTTCACAGACTAAAGTTAATTATGGAGTTCTACAAGGTTCTGTGCTAGGACCAATTTTATTCACTTTATACATGCTTCCCTTAGGCAGTATTATTAGACAGTATTGCTTAAATTTTCATTGTTACGCAGATGATACCCAGCTTTATCTATCCATGAAGCCAGAGGATACACACCAATTAGCTAAACTGCAGGATTGTCTTACAGACATAAAGACATGGATGACCTCTAATTTCCTGCTTTTAAACTCAGATAAAACTGAAGTTATTGTACTTGGCCCCACAAATCTTAGAAACATGGTGTCTAACCAGATCCTTACTCTGGATGGCATTACCCTGACCTCTAGTAATACTGTGAGAAATCTTGGAGTCATTTTTGATCAGGATATGTCATTCAAAGCGCATATTAAACAAATATGTAGGACTGCCTTTTTGCATTTACGCAATATCTCTAAAATCAGAAAGGTCTTGTCTCAGAGTGATGCTGAAAAACTAATTCATGCATTTATTTCCTCTAGGCTGGACTATTGTAATTCATTATTATCAGGTTGTCCTAAAAGTTCCCTAAAAAGCCTTCAGTTGGTTCAGAATGCTGCAGCTAGAGTACTGACGGGGACTAGCAGGAGAGAGCATATCTCACCCGTGTTGGCCTCTCTTCATTGGCTTCCTGTTAATTCTAGAATAGAATTTAAAATTCTTCTTCTTACTTATAAGGTTTTGAATAATCAGGTCCCATCTTATCTTAGGGACCTCGTAGTACCATATTACCCCATTAGAGCGCTTCGCTCTCAGACTGCGGGCTTACTTGTAGTTCCTAGGGTTTGTAAGAGTAGAATGGGAGGCAGAGCCTTCAGCTTTCAGGCTCCTCTCCTGTGGAACCAGCTCCCAATTCAGATCAGGGAGACAGATACCCTCTCTACTTTTAAGATTAGGCTTAAAACTTTCCTTTTCGCTAAGGCTTATAGTTAGGGCTGGATCGGGTGACCCTGGACCATCCCTTGGTTATGCTGCTTTGACGTAGATTGTGGGGGGGTTCCCATGATGCACTGTTTCTTTCTCTTTTTGCTCCGTATGCATCACTCTGCATTTAATCATTAGTGATCGATCTCTGCCCCCCTTCACGGCATGTCTTTATCCTGGTTTTTTCCCTCAGCCCCAACCAGTCTCAGCAGAAGACTGTCCCTCCCTGAGCCTGGTTCTGCTGGAGGTTTCTTCCTGTTAAAAGGGAGTTTTTCCTTCCCACTGTTGCCAAGTGCTTGCTCATAGGGGGTCGTTTTGACCGTTGGGGTTTTTCATAATTATTGTATGGCCTTGCCTTACAATATGGAGCGCCTTGGGGCAACTGTTTGTTGTGATTTGGCGCTATATAAGAAAAAAGTTGATTGATTGATTGATTGATTTTCTGGAATACAAGACACCTTTCTTTTTTGTGACTAGTTTGGCATATTCTGCAACTTTTATGCTGAAAAGTCACACTTTGTCAGTAATAATAATTTATATCTGTCTTTCCACTACATAAAATCAGTTTTAACAATGCAACAAATGGCAATAATAAAAGTACACTACAACAATGCCCATAAATCCCAAATTATAAAAGTAAAAAAAAAAAAAATTCAAATATTTCTAACACCGTGGATCAACAATCCGTGTTCATCTGATGATTTCTTTTGTCCAAACTGTGTCACATAACATCCAATATGCTGTCCAACAACCATTTATTTTTCCATATTGCTTACTTGTATAATTTAAGGCTAGTTATGTTAAGAAACAGCACAGACTGTGGTGTGCACACTAGGGCTTGACAGATTATCGGTGCCAGTATTCGGTATTTTTTCAGATATCAGTATCAGCCATTTATACCAACCGATACGCCAGTTTATTTTTGCAGCGCTGGATGTAGCGACTCATTGGTCACAAAGTTCTGCCTTCATGCCTACATGTTTTAAAGAGAGATCACCAGTCAGCGACTTTAGTATTCCATGAGGCCACAGTGCTGTGTAACAGCAGCTCAGAGGAGAGAAGAGCTGAAAACAGCATCTGTGTCTGCTTGAGTGAAAGAAAAAAAAATGCCATCAAAATCCTTCATTAAATAATCCAAAGCTCCTCCTTATGTCCGTAGCTCCTGCTACATTCAGAAATGAATGACTGTAAATCCCCGTTCACACCGGGGCTTATTCCAGTTGCGTCATGTGTCATCAGGACGCCGCTGCGTGGAAGCAACCTAGTGCCAGGACGATGCAGCTCGACGCCACAACAGCATGTGGGATGCAAAGGACGAAGCAAATCAGACGCCAAAAATTAAACATGTTTAATTTTTGGCGTCCTCTGCTCGACGCAAAATTAAGTGGTTTCAGTGCAAGTCAGAGCAATAGGATGGTACTCAGCGTGACTGGAAGCCACATCCTCACAAGACAATGTTACCCGACACCAATTTATGATTCCTGCTGTGTTCCATTGTTCCTGAAGTATAAATCATGCAGGATTGTTTTTATACCGTGTACACAATGCAGTAAAAACTACACGCTCAAAAAAGAGCACAGAAAAAAAATGCTGATTGCAGCTGCTCGCTCTTCTCTCACAAAAGTGCTTAAATAAAATCCATAAGTCCTGCTCACAGACTGATTACCAGAGACAGGACATGCCCACATGCAGTAAAAAGTCCGGACACCTCCAGTCCACTCATGGACAGTTTGTTCACGTGCACACATGTGAACAATTAAAAGAAAAAATAAAGGCTGGCTGTGCTCCTCGCTCTCCCCTCAAACTCTCTCATCATTGTGTTAAAGGACATAAGTCATGCTTACAGACTGATTGCCAGAGACAAGACATGTCTACATCAAGTATAACTCCAGACATCTCCACATTTACTCATGGACAGTTCGTTCACATCTCACAGTCAAAGGAGGAAAGATAAACTATAACAGAACTCAGAGCGCAGACCTGCAGCTCAGCACAAGAACAAATATAAACTAGAAAAGAAGTCAGAGTGCACAGTCTGGCTGCAGCCAAACTGTGCACTTTGATTCCTCTGTGCAGGGAACCTGCAGGCTGCGCTCTCACCTCCTCTCTGCCCCCTGCTGCGCGCACCTGCCGCAGATATTCCTGCGTCGTCATGACGCCACAGGAAGCAACTCGAAGCAGCCCCAGTGTAAAAGGGGCTTAAATGATTCGCATCTCCAGAGGAATCAAAGTGCACAGTTTGGCTGCAGACAGACTATGCACTCTGATTTCTCTTCTAGTTTATATTCGTTCTTGTGCTGAGCTGCAGGTCTGCGCTCTGCATTCTGTTATAGTTTATCTTTCCTCCTTTTGCCGCGAGATGCGTGCGTGTGCGTGCGAATGAACCGTCCGTGAGTAAATGTGGGGATGTCTGGAGTTATAGTTAATGTGGACATGTCCTGTCTCTGACAATCAGTCTGTGAGCAGGACTTGTTAACATGTGCGCGCGTGAACGAATCATCCGTGAGTGGACTGGAGATGTCCGGACTTTTTACTGGATGTCTCTGGCAATCAGCTTGTGAGCAGGACTTTTATGGATTTTATTTAAACACATTTGTGAGAGAAGAAGCTGCTTCACAGTGCCTCTCTTCACCAGACAGCTCCACACAGAGAAGCTGCAATCAGCAATTTTTTTTTCCTGTGGTCTTTTTTTAAGCATGTAGTTTTACTGCATTGTGTACATGGTATAAAAACAATCCTGCGTGATTTATACTTCAGGAACAATGGAACACAGCAGGAATCATAAATTGGTGTTGTGTAACGTTGTCTTGTGAGGGTGTGGCTTCTAGTCACGCTGAGTACTGTCCTGTTGCTCTGACTTGCGCTGAAACCACTTAATTCTGCGCCGAGCAGAGGACGCAAAAAAATTAAACATGTTTAATTTGTGTTTGCGGCCCTCGCGCTGTTGTGGTGCCGAGCTGCATTGTCTCGGCACTAGGTTGCTTTCACGTGGCGTCGTCATAACAACGCACGATGCAACTGGGATCAGCCCCGGTGTGAAAGGGGCTTTAAGGTGCGTTTACACATAACCAAGACGCGTTACAAATGTCATTTTTCTGTCATTCCTGACACATTCCTGACATTCTTAATGTGACTTAACTCATCTGAATAGGTTTCTTAATAGTGCGTGTTGGTGCATGATATTCTTGATATTCGTGGAGCATGTTTTTGCCTGTCAAAAAATCTTCCACGAATGTCACACACCACCCTCATTTCGTCTCACGTCGTGGAGGTCACAACTGAGCATATTGATCCGTCTTGATGAGTATTGATCCTTAATAGAACATGACAACGTTCGTAGTGGTTCCTGTGATGGTTCTTGGAGCCCAAACTGTCACGCGTTATTACGAAGTGACACGGAAACTGTCAAGTTTTGACATGACTTGTAACGCGATGTCACATTTCACTGCGCGCCATGACAAATCAGTTTTCTGTCACGTGCGCACAATTAAACTCGGCTCCAAGTGTCGTTCCACAGTTCCTGCTGAAGCTCCTGCAGGTGTTCCACCTGATGTTGTAACCGATGAGCGGGAGAATGAGTCTGAGCAACCAGAGGCGCAAGAGGAGACTTGCGTGCAGCCAGACATCTCTGCACCTTCTCCAGTACGCTTCTGCCCCGAATATTCACATTTGTGATCAGCGGCCAAGCATGTGTACTTTGTGGCATTCGTGACTTGTCGTCATTATGTGTAAACGCAGCATTCGAGAAGAAAATGGGGGGGTGTTTCACTCATTTTCACATGAAAAGGTAATGGTTTTCATTGGAACTGTTTACTGTTTACAAAGGATCATCCTTTGTAAACAGTGAACTTTAGCGCTAAATGCTCATTAAAAGGCAGCGGACCTTAACAATCTTAAATGATCATCTTAAGCTCACAACCTCAGTGAAACAGGAAAGTGTGAAGAACTGATTCAGAAAGTTTTTCATCCAGGTTTCATCCCTAAAAGAGCAGGCTCGACAGTAAAGTTAGTCCAGGTTCAGCTCTTGTTCAAATCAGATAATTATTAAAGAGGTTATATTATTAAAAATAAAACTAATGCAATCCCACTCAAAAATGCTGAAATACAAAAAAATACTGTCAAGATGACAGAAAACTGTCATTTTTGAAGAAGAAAGCAAATGCTATGTCTGTAATTTGTTTTTAATCTTTTTAATACTATCTTTTATTGTAGAATTACTAAACATTACAAATCTTCAATTACTTTCATTTATTTTGCCCACTGATTTGTGTGAAGGTCCCATCATACGGAGCCAATGGGCCCTCACATCAGGCACTGATCGGCTGTTAGCCCAAACCACTCTTTGAAAATACGAGTCCCCGCTTTCTGGTTTGTAACTAAGTCCCGCTCACTGTTCCACACGTTCAGCCTGTCAGTGCTGAAGGCTGCTGTCCCACAGACAGAGATAGCAGAAGACAGCAGTGTGCAGACTGGATCTGTGTCGGCTGGATTTATTTATTTGTTCAACCTCATAATAATGCTATTTTTTAGCTCCTTGCACTTTTTGTAGGTCATGTCGAAAGGTTCTGTGAATTAAATATATGTTGCAAAACATTTGAAAGAATTTTTAAGAGTGTGTTATACTAAATTTTGATACCTTTTACTGCAGGCAAATATCTGCCTCAGATATCTGTATCAGCCCCCAAAGCTTGTCTTTAATCGGTATCGACCCTTAAAAATCCATATCGATCGACCACAAGTGCACACGTGCCACACTGAGGTCCTGTCTGCTGTTAAACCTGCTCCCAGGGAAACCAAAAGTAAACTGGTTCAAACTTTCAAACTGTTAATTTGTGATACAACAACAGGATGTTTAGTTTTTGGAGTCTTTTCATCATTTTAAGAAGAAAAAAAATGTAATTTGATGTTTTGGAGACTAGATAATTTATTGATTACAAATGAATAGTCGGGTCATAATCAGTAATATAGTTGATTATTGGTTGCAGGCTGATTGTGATGCTGTGTTTGGTTTTATTCAGACGCTGCGAGTCTCTTTCTGGCGTTTACATAACGGACGCACGAGACTGAAAAATAGATTTACTGTGTGTGTGTGTGTGTGTGTGTGTGTGTGTGTGTGTGTGTGTGTGTGTGTGTGTGTGTGTGTGTGTGTGTGTGTGTGTGTGTGTTTTGGCGGTTGCCAGACGATGATGTATGCTGTCACAGCTGACTAATCAGGCAGAATTGTAGTTTCTGTCAAACAGTAAAATCAGCAATAACGATGATGCGTCTTCCCGCCGTGAGCACATGTGCTCGCTGCGAGTCAGATGATTCATCTGGAAAGCAGCTGCGGCCAGATGTGGTTTGGCCTTGGCAGCGTCCACGCGTCAGGCAGAAAATAGAACCGCAAGAAAAAAGATGAGGGCAGATTTTGTCATTGTGTCCCAAACAGTCATCCTGATGACACTCCCTGTCGTTTCAGTGAATATCAGACAGGATAATTTATTTATTTTTTTGTTTGTTTTTTTGATGGAAAAAGATGCAGTCTGCTGGCATGTGGCATTTTGATGCGGCTTCGGGATAAATGTTACGGTCCAAAACGAGCTCAAAGCCAGGATCAACTGTTTCTGAAGCTCCAGTTTGAGTGGGAGCCGAGTTAAAACTGGAAAAATACTTTTTTTTTGCACTTTAGAAATAAAGTGTATAATATTACTATCATTATTTTACTGTTATTTTAATATAATTTTAAAAACTTTTTTCAAAACTATTTTATGATAATTTAACTCTTTTTCTAAGTGAACACTGTTGTGGTTTATCTCTGCAAAAGTCACATGATTTGTAACTTGTGACTGAGTAAAGTCAGAAACTGAGTTTCCACTTTCACAGTCTCAGAATATGTTGCCCTCTGCTGGTGACATTAAAAAAAACCTACGTTTTGTTGTGGCAAAAATCTTATGTTTTTGTCTCCAGTAAATTATATTTACTATCTACTACTACTACTGATGGTGATGATAGTACTTTATTATTTTTTCATGTGTAAAAAAAAAGTTAATGTACTGTTTTTATTAAAGCAAATGTAAAAATGTCAGGAGTCAGGACAATACTAATGACCCTGTGATGGACTCACGGTCTGTCAAGGATAAACCCCGCCTCTCACCCAGTGACCACTGGGATAGGCGCTGGGCCTCAAATAGAACAGGCAGGTTCAGAGAATGAATGAATAATAGCAGATTAAAAAAAAAAAAAAGAAAAACGTAAGAATACAAAAGGAGTATGTTTTAGGTTTGATCTTGAAAGATTTAACAGAATCAGAATCACCTTTATTGTCATTGCACAGCGATCAACACAACGAAATTTGCTTGTGCATCCTCAAAAACAGTGACCACCCTCAAACACACTCACCCATACACATATTTCAATAAATATAAAAAAAAAAAACATCAGGAGATTGGGGGGGGGGGGGCAAGCTCGGAGACAAACATAACTCGTATTGCACTAATCCCACATTGTCATTATCCCATATTACACTTATCCCATGCTGCACATGTCCCATATTGCACGTATCCCTCTAAAACATCAATTAACAGTAAAAATACCCAACTTAATAAAAGCCCTTAAATAGCATAAAAACAGTAATAAATATACCTAAAATTAAAAAATAATTAAAACAATTATTGCACATGTCCGTCCTTATTTTAATTAGAATAATGCAGTTGTTTCAACTGAAGCTTGGTCGTGTCTGTTCAGTTCTGTAACAGCTCAGAACAGAAACAGAAATGGACTTGCTCAGTGTTCCATAAAACAGAAGCCCGAAGGCGCTGTGGCCTGCAGGCTTCTTTTTAACATGATGTACACAAAGGGATCCTGCTCCCGAGACTGTCAAATGCATTTCATAAAGTTGAGTTTGAAAACAGAATGTCTGTCAAGACTTCTGTGAATGTTTTCTGGTTTTATTGGGGTTCTGAACACATGCTAGCATAGCTGTTAGCGGCACAGTGTAAGAGATTTATTCTTTTCTTTTTCTTCACAGGAGGGGCAGGTGAAGGCCTCAGGCCTGTCTTTGTGTCCACAGCACCTCCCAGTGGCAGGCAGGAGGAAGAACCTGGAATTTGAACCTCTCTCCACCACAGCACTCATCCTGGAGGACCGACCAGCGTGAGTACTGAGTAACGCCCTTGATTGATCAGTCAGTCGATTCAATCGATCACAGAACATCTGTAAGCTTTTCAGGATCCACAGAAGACTAATTTTCTAAACTATGTATGTTTGTTTTCATTTTTAATCTTCATTATGGGAAGGTGTCTACATTATGATGGTGGTCTCTGTGTGCCCGTGTATGGCTTCAATCACGGAGAAACCTGGGAGAGCTGGCATTTGCTGTTTGGTATATTTATGTATTTTGGATCAAGGATGAAAGCTGCAAAAACGGAAAGTTGATAGGACAAATATTTTTGGAGAAATCAGCGATATTAGGTAACAGTGAACAATGGACTTTGTGCTACAATGCACCATGGGAGTTTGGGGCTTTGGGGTTTTAAATGTTGTTATTGTGGTTCATGTTATACTGAACAAAAATATAAATGCAACACTTTTGTTTTTGCTCCCATTTCTCATGAACCGAGGTCAAAGATCTAAAACATTTTCTACATACACTAGAGACTTATTTCTCTCAAATGTTGTTCACAAGTCTGTGTAAATCCGTGTTAGTCAGCACTTCTCCTTTGCTGAGATAATCCATCCCACCTCACAGGTGTGCCTTAGGCTGGTCACAATAAAAGGCCACTCTGAAACAGAAGCTCTTCTGTTTGACTCTTCAGTCTGAATCGTGATTGGTCACATAACTAACTTGGCATGACTTGATTTCATGATTAATTAGTCTTGTAATTATTTTTTAAGTTTTTAATCTCCAAAGAGGCATTTTAAAATTGATTTCACCAAATATGCCAAAAATCTCAAAGATATTCACTCCAAGTTTGATCATTGAGAAACAAAGGTATCACTCCAGAGTGGATCAGAACCCGTTCACACGCAGCTGATATCTGGTTTAAAATTTAGTCTTAAAAGCACTTTTGGCATGTCCTTGCTGTGGAACTGCTTACTAACCAGTTATAAGTGGATTAACCTTTAAGCAGGTTGAAGCAGGGTTAAGACACTTTAATCTGGATGTAGAGATAAATAAAGTCGGGAAAACCTGGATCAGACCTGATTTTTAACCCATGTGAAACAGGTTGTTCTTGTTGTTGAACATTTAAAAACAGTGTCAACAATTTTATCCAAAATGAAACAGATAATTCTGCTCAGAAGCTTCAGTAGGTCAAACTTTGGCATTTCTCTTGTTTTATAAATGAATTTATATATATATATATATATGTATATATATGTGTGTGTATGTATTTATTTAAGCACACTAGTAAACCAGCAAAATCTTGGTTCCAAACCAACAAAATTAATGCCTCGCAGATGTGAAGAAATCATGAAAAACTGTGGTTATACAACTAAATACTAGTTTAGTGATTCACAGGATTGATAAAAAAAAGCAGTTTGAACATAATAGTTTTGAGTTTATAGCGTCAACAGCAGATGCTACTATTATTGTGAACACCCCCTTTTCTACTTTTTTTTTTAACTAATAGTCCAATTTCATAGCCTTAAGAGTGTGCATATCATGAATGCTTGGTCTTGTTGGATTTGTGAGCATCTACTGAATCTACTGGTACCTTGTTTCCCATGTAACAATAAGAAATATACTCAAAACCTGGATTAATCTTTTTAGTCACATAGCACTACTATTATTCTGAACACTACTGTACATATGTATGTGTGTGTAAACCCCACTTCATCTGAGCTGATCTGGATTAGACTTAAGTCTCCTTTAAACTGATTCCCAATAACAGACACACACACACAAAAAAAACCCTCCTTAAAGCTCTTTTTCCTTTCAGGAATCTTCCAGCAAAATCTTTGGAGGAAACTCAGAGACACAAACTGGAGTACGAGGAGATGGTGGCCGGCGCCAAGAGACGAGGTAACCACCTGCATCCTTAATTTATGGAAATGAATTTGGAGTGTGTAAGCAGTCCAGAAGGATTGGAAAGACCTTTTTGAAGCCGCGACAAAATGCTCTCAGTGAATCGGCTTTGAAGCAATGCGGTTTGAATACGAAATAGCAGAAATGATCTTCAGCCCAACATGAGGTTTTTCAGATCGAACAAACGTTCAGATGTTTCTGACGACCTGAACAACAGTCAAAAACAACAGGCTGCTGGAGGCGGGACTACAAGCAGTGGTATAGATTCCTGGCAAATAGATTTATATCGTTTTGTCACTTTAGTGTTTGTATGTCGGGTCTCTAAATGTTTTTATTTTCACAGTGAGTGAGCTAAGCTTAGCCCATGCTAAGCGCCTGGTCACACGGCACGCGGTGTTAGCTGAACGAAGGAACAAAGTCCCAAAGTCACAAATCGTCGACAAAAAGTGGATAAATGAGCCTGAACTTCTCTCATCACAGAAAAGCCTTGAAGCTTTAATACAAAATCAGTATGAAGCTTCAACGTGTGAGCATTTCTGCAGCGAGTCTGTGCTGCGCACAGCCACCTACAGCTGCGTTGTCTTGACAACGTGTGCACGTATACATGTTGCAGCCAGAGACGTTGAAAGGCTGGGGGGGGGGGGGGGGGGGGGGGGACTGGAGGTTGGACGAAGTTGGACAACAATCAAACAGAACGCTGACGGTATGGAAACTACGCAGACGATGAGGAACAGTCAAGACAGAAAGCAAAACGGATGAATTGAGGTTGTCATCAGGATTCGTTCACGTTTTTCAGTAAGTCCCTTCGGCTGCTCCCTTGTTTGCACTCGGGGTCGCCACAGCAGATCCAAGGTGGATCTGTATGTTGAATTGGCACAGGTTTTACGCCAGATGCCCTTCCTGACGCAACTCCACATTACATGGAGAAATGTGGCAGGGGTGGGATTTGAACCCGGAACCTTCTGCACTGAAACCAAGTACATTATTTTTCAACAGTTAGAAAATTCTGTCGAAGCGCCAGCTATAGAAACAAAGTTGTATGATGGTTAAACGATGTCTCCGAAATTCCACGTAAGTCCAGATTTCTTGTTTCGTTTTGGCTTCGGTGTGACCGGGGCTTTAGGTGACGCAAATAAATGATGCAGAAGTCCATTTTTACTTTTTGTTTTATGTCACTGGTTAAAATGAAAGTTGCACAAACAATTTGAACAGACTTTTTACAAAGTATTTGCAGATGACTTTAATGTCTGTGTTATGTCTTTGTTAGTTTTTGGCACAATGTTAAATATTTTACATTTGATCTTCTGGGAACAGCAAAATAAATACAGAAATAAAATCTTTTGTGAAGTTTGTGTATTTTTTGTAAACATCTCAAATTTTAGGCAGAAACTTTAAAATTTAGGCATGAAATTGTCAGAATTCACTTTCGCTGACCTCCTCCCCTGCAATGAGTTCTTTATTACATTATAATAAAAAATGGTCACAATGCAGATAGCTGTTAGAATATGTGCTATAGTCTCCAGACTCTATAAGTTGTGTGTATGTGTGTTTTTTTTAAAACACTAGTTCAGTAGGTTCTGTGATTTATATTCAAAAGTGACTTTTATGAAAAGTGATACTACATTATCTATGGCCAAAACATTGCACCATTGCCTGCATGACAAGCTGCTCCTGTATACATTACTGAATGAGGTACTGTGATTCACACTTTGGAGCAGAAGGTGGCAATAACACAGCATTAAGCTGGATTACAACTGTTGTAAAACAAGAAGCAGCAGCGCTGTATGAGTAAGACAGTCTTTATCTTACAGAAGGAGTGAATTTAAAATTAAGGGAAAATTAAGCAAAAGAAAGAAAGAATAAACGAAACAATAGGTCGAAGCATTGCTTCAATCTGTGAACCACTGCTTTGATTGGTTCAAAATCCATTCCTTTATCTTCATTGATCCATGTTTCTGATATAGCAATTATGTTAAATATTTTTTAAATTGACTTAAATATTCTTTAATGTTGTTAAAGTTTGCATACAGACTTCTGCTGTTGAAATGGATTATTGATAATTTGTTATCCGTTTTAATGATCCGATTAAACTGTTCCTCTGTATAATAGCAACAACTGTCATTAATATTTGAGACGAAATTATTGTCCGGGTCTATATCGTGCTCCAAGTCCAGTACATTGTGGTCTGTGTATTTAAATGTTCTCAGTTCTACTTTTCCATGATCAGCAATCCTTTGAGTTATATCCTTCTTGTCTCCAGATGTAGATGATGTAGCAGATGAATAGGCTCCTCTGGTCTGTGTCATGGTGTTGTGATGTGTTTGTGTCCTCATACCTTATTGGTCGTATTTGTCCAGTTCCTCGATGTTCCTGATTACCATAACCTTCTCTTGTTCTGGTGTTCCGTTCAGTTTGATGAATGTTTTGCAGTTGGATGTCCATGTCTGTTGAATTTTTCCCTGCTTTTTTAAGAGACGAGCTTTCCTGATGATGTCTGCGTTTCTTTTGGTCAGATGTTCATTGATGAATACGTTTGTTCCTTTGAGTTTCCGTCCCTGTTTTAACAATGCCATTTTATGTTTTCTGTTGACAAACCTCATTATAACAGCTCGCTTGTCTCCATCCTCTCTCCTGGGCAGGGGGTGGCACGCTTCAATGTTATTACAGTCCATTTGAATACCTTTAGATTGCAGGAAGTCAGCCACCTGTTGTTCCACTGAGCTGGCCTCCTGCTCGCTGGCCTCCCCTCCGCTGTCTTCTGACACCGCCCGTGCGTAGGATCGAGGTTTAATATGAATTCCTGTAATAATAACGTCGTTCATCCTTGTGTACTGTTCCAACTCCGCAACACGGTTCTCCAGGTACACCAGATGCCGGTCTTTCTCGGCATTCTGGATTCGGAGAGCCTTCACTTCTTCCACCAGCTCCATAATGGATTTCTGCTGCATTTTAACAACAGAGATTTCCTCAGACAAAAAGTCCAGGGACTTCTTGATATCGTCTCCCTCCTCTGCCGTCAGTGCCTTCTTCGGACCCATGGTCAGATAACTCCGTGCTGGCTCCTCGGTAAAGCCGCGCCGGTGGATGTGCGCTGGTACCTCGAGCTTCCGGTGGATGTGCGCTGAAGCCAAGAGTAACGAGGCTGTTTGTTTTAAAAATGTAAGGAATAGAAAGTACAGATACTTGTGTGAAAATGTAATAAGTAGAAGTCAGAAGTAGGCAGAAAAATAAGTAATGGAGTAAAGTATAGATACCTAAAAAGTGTACTTAAGTACAGTAACGAAGTATTTGTACTTCGTTACTTGACACCTCTGATAAACCATGCTCTCACGCTGAAAGACCACACTCTTGAAATAAAACCAGGGAATATAACCTTCGTACTACTCAGGATTCCACTTGTTTGGATTCTGTGAGAACAAGAATAACAACATGCAGTACATACAGCTAGGCTAAGCTCAGGGAAAGCTGTTATGTTGTACATATGCTTTGCAAAAGAGGTTTCAGACATTGAATTACATTGAACAGAGGCAGTCGTGACAAGAGCAGTTTATGCTGAGATTATTATGCCTTGTACAGTAACATTAATTAACCCGTTAACTTCTGCTTGCTAACACAATGTTTGTGTTATAATATGGGGCTAATGAATAAAAATTAAAAGTTTTTCCTTGCATGCCATTTGCTAAATGTTCTATAATGTTTGTTTCTGTCAGAGCTGAAGGAAGCCCAGAAGAAGAAGCGTCAGATGAAGGAGAGACATCGACAGGAGGACAGCATCTCTAACGCCATGGTCGTCTGGAACAATGAGATTCTACCGCACTGGGACACCATGTGCGTCTGTTTACATCATTGTGCGACCTAAGCTTGTCTTTTCCGCTGATGGAAATGTGATGTCGGCTCTTCTGCGTGTGCAGGAAAGCAACGCGGCGAGTCAGGGAGCTGTGGTGGCAGGGACTTCCTCCCAGCGTCAGAGGAAGAGTGTGGAGTCTCGCCATTGGCAACGAGCTCAACATCACACCAGGTAAAAAACAAAAAACAACAACAAAAAAAGTTCCTGGTGAACCCAGTCTGGCATACGGGTTTAGTGTCTCTTTCATGTTTTACACACTATTGGTTGTGTGTTGGTAAAGACTGTCCACGTGTGTCCATTTATGATAATGGAGCAGAAATATGAACGTGCGTGAGAACCTTCAGCCAAGAAGGACACTAAAAACAGAAAAACTAGAAGCTCCATAAGAAAGTATTAAAGTCAAAGATCAAGTGTTAGGAAACAAAAGAAGACATTTGATTCCAAGAAGGTTAAAATCAGTGTTGTGCTTGGATGGATGAAGGCGGAGCTAATTCTGTGTAAACATTCAGATTTCACTGACGAGCTGAAGGAAGTGTGAGTACGCAATGGAATTCAATTTATCTTATTAGCTGTGCTTGTTGACATCCTAATAAATGATTATGTTGTGCTCTGGTTATTTGTATCATGTTTGCAGGATTAGTTGAGCAACTAACAGCGAGCAGAATATTTATTTTATTGTTAAGAGATATCAATTGCGTTGTGAATTAATTGAACCTCTGAAACTGCTCTTCTGATTTTCTGAGTTTTATATCTTGCTCAGTGAAAGGGGCATTTTGTTGGTCAGAATATTTAGTGATGTCATTGTGGAAGACTGTGATATTACTGAATTTTTTCCTGATATTTGCAAATTAAAATAGGAGAGAGCAATAATGGAAACAATATTAGTATTCCTGCCACCTGAAGGAGAACAGCACAAATTCTGACTCTCACCAGGGCTTTGTGATGTCATAGAGTGGAAAAAGAGCAAAGGAAAAATGCGTGTTCTTACTGCTTCCAAAAACAGTCACACAACAACAAGTACAGTAACTTTATTTTTACGGCAGCTTTCATACAGGAAAAGACAATTAGTGTTTTACATCACTGACACTGAAGGCACAAATTAAAATGAAAATGCAGTAGTGTTCAGAATAATAGTAGTGCTATGTGACTAAAAAGATTAATCCAGGTTTTGAGTATATTTCTTATTGTTACATGGGAAACAAGGTACCAGTAGATTCAGTAGATTCTCACAAATCCAACAAGACCAAGCATTCATGATATGCACACTCTTAAGGCTATGAAATTGGGCTATTAGTAAAAAAAAAAGTAGAAAAGGGGGTGTTCACAATAATAGTAGTGTGGCATTCAGTCAGTAAGTCCCTTCGGCTGCTCCCTTGTTTGCACTCGGGGTCGCCACAGCAAATCCAAGGTTGAGCTGCATGTTGAATTGGCACAGGTTTTACACCGGATGCCCTTCCTGATGCAACTCCACATTACATGGAGAAATGTGGCGGGGGTGGGATTTGAACCCGGAGCCTTCTGAACTGAAACCAAGCGCATTAACCACTTGGCCACCACCCCTGCAGTCAGTGAGTTGGTCAGTTTTGTGGAACAAACAGGTGTGAATCAGGTGTCCCCTATTTAAGGATGAAGCCAGCACCTGTTGAACATGCTTTTCTCTTTGAAAGCCTGAGGAAAATGGGATGTTCAAGACATTGTTCAGAAGAACAGCGTAGTTTGATTAAAAAGTTGATTGGAGAGGGGAAAACTTATACGCAGGTGCAAAAAATTATAGGCTGTTCATCTACAATGATCTCCAATGCTCCAAAATGGACAAAAAACCAGAGACGCGTGGAAGAAAACGGAAAACAACCATCAAAATGGATAGAAGAATAACCAGAATGGCAAAGTCTCACTCATTGATCAGCTCCAGGATGATCAAAGACAGTCTGGAGTTACCTGTAAGTGCTGTGACAGTTAGAAGACGCCTGTGTAAAGTTAATTTATTTGCAAGAATCCCCCGCAAAGTCCCTCTGTTAAATAAAAGACGTGCAGAAGAGGTTACAATTTGTCAAAGAACACATCAACTGGCCTAAAGAGAAATGGAGGAATATTTTGTGGACTGATGAGAGTAAAATTGTTCTTTTTGGATTCAAGGGCCGCAGACAGTTTGTGAGACGACCCCCAAACTCTGAATTCAAGCCACAGTTCACAGTGAAGACAGTGAAGCATGGTGGTGCAAGCATCATGATATGGGCATGTTTCTCCTACTATGGTGTTGGGCCTATATATCACATACCAGGTATCATGGATCAGTTTGGATATGTCAAAATACTTGAAGAGGTCATGTTGCCTTATGCTGAAGAGGACATGCCCTTGAAATGTGTGTTTCAACAAGACAATGACCCCAAGCACACTAGTAAACCAGCAAAATCTTGGTTCCAAACCAACAAAATTAATGCCTCGCAGATGTGAAGAAATCATGAAAAACTGTGGTTATACAACTAAATACTAGTTTAGTGATTCACAGGATTGATTAAAAAAAAGCAGTTTGAACATAATAGTTTTGAGTTTGTAGCGTCAACAGCAGATGCTACTATTATTGTGAACACCCCCTTTTCTAATTTTTTTTTACTAATAGCCCAATTTCATAGCCTTAAGAGTGTGCATATCATGAATGCTTGGTCTTGTTGGATTTGTGAGAATCTACTGAATCTACTGGTACCTTGTTTCCCATGTAACAATAAGAAATATACTCAAAACCTGGATTAATCTTTTTAGTCACATAGCACTACTATTATTCTGAACACTACTGTACCATTGAAATATTAAATTACATCATGTAAGACATCACTGTAAGAGATACACATAAAATGTCCAATTAAAAGCTTTTACTGTGATGGTAAAAGTGGAGTTCCTCCATCTGTCAGTCACTCTGTTTGTCCTTTGTTGACTTTTGAAGATGGATTTTACTCACATGTTCAGGTGTAATTAACACTGACGCTTCAATCTGATTTATGAACCACCAGTGGAGTCGTCAGTCATCCTTTTTGTCGTTCTGTTAAAACGATCAAGAAGATAAATGATGGCTCTGTATTTTGGGAACTGTTCATGAGGTTCTAAAGAGTCATGATTCCTTAACAGCATTCAGATGGAGCTCGTTACAACATGTTTCTCCAACATCAGCAGAATCTGTTCCAATGTGAATTTTAACTTTGAAGGCTCCGCCTTCCTTTATCCAGACGTTTCACCAGCTTTTGTAAAAATGAGTTTGTGTCACATATGTTTATTTTTCAGTCACAGGAAGTGACACTGTGTCTGACAAAACAAAAACAACAAAATTTTTTTTAATTTTTTACATTTCAGAATTAACACTTTAATCTCTGTCCGTCTGTGTGTATTTTGTGTCTCTGTCTGTCTGTGCGTGTCTTTAGAGCTGTATGAGATCTTTCTGTCCAGAGCTAAGGAGAAGTGGAGGAGTTACAGTGAGACCAGTTCGGTCACAGACAGTGAGAGCGGTACGACTCTTTACTTTCACCTGCTCAACTTAAAACACATTTAACGCCTGTCAGTCAAACTGTTTTTATTATTTGTTTGTTTGTTTATTCTGTCAGATGGAGGCGCGTCGCTCGCTGATCGAGAATCCAGTCTGGATCTGATCAAACTGGACATCTCCAGGACCTTCCCGTCCCTCTTCATCTTCCAGAAGGTAACGGCTGTGTGGCGAATGGTGTTTTTGGCATCTTTGTGGCGGTCTGTAACCACCGCTGTGTCTGTGCAGGGCGGGCCGTACCACGACCTCCTCCACAGCGTGCTCGGCGCCTACACCTGCTACAGGCCCGACATCGGCTACGTGAGTCTTTCATCTCCTCTGACATGGTCTGAAGACATTTACACAGAAAAAACATCTTCACATTTGAATCAGTAACTTCAACCACAGATACATTTATAAAAACACACTCAAACACACATCAGAAAAAATTTGTCAGTAAATACAAAATGGAGATGATTACACCAACGTTGTAGTTGTTGTTGGCAGTTTCCTCGCTTGCGAGGATAGTGGGAAGGCCTTTTTTTTTTTTTTTTTTAGTTTATTTTCTACAAGCCCTCTGGTGGCTGAAAAGTCCGATGTGGGATGCACAAGACTTGTTACACTTGGGGCAAATGAACACTTGAGTAGGCTGGGCTTGTGCTGCTGCCCGCTCTTTCTGTCTTTGACGCTTCTGGCGTGAGGCCTCTCTTCTTTCTGCCTGAAACTTCAGGCTGGCAGATTTGATGCTGGAATGCCAGCTGAGTCTATCTGTAGCTAGATGCTGCCATGACTGATGCTGAATGCCTGCAAGGAAGAGCTGTTTCTTCAGCTGGTCCTTATAGCGCTTTTTGGGGGCCCCTTGGTTTCGTCTCCCTTCCTTGAGCTCGCCAAAGAGAATTAATTTCGGCATGCGTGTATCATCCATCCTGGCTACGTGACCTGCCCAACGAAGCTGTTGTTTGAGTATAATAGACTCCATGCTGGGCAATTTGGCTCTGGTAAGGATGTCCTCATTTGAGACGTAGTCCTGCCACTTGATCCCGAAGATGTTTCGGAGACAACGCTGATGAAAGCGTTCCAGTAATCTGATCTGCTGGCGATACAGAACCCAGGTTTCAGCTCCATACAGGAGGGTAGGGACCACAATGGCTCTGTAGACCTGCACTTTTGTGGAAAGGCGCAGTGCATGATTCTGCCAGACTTTCTTAGAGAGTCGACCAAAAGAATTGCTGGCCTTGGCAAGGCGACTGTCTAGGTCCTTGGCAACAGATGTGTCATTTGAGATAACACTACCGAGATACGTGAAGTGCTCTACTGCATTCAGGCTGGTACCCTCGATGTTGATTTGGGGTGGGGTATATGCTGTATGGGGGACCGGTTGATATAGCACTTTATAGCATATTTGTCTAATAGATTACAGTTTGTTCATGTAAATGGGGAATCTTCTTCACAGACTAAAGTTAATTATGGAGTTCCACAAGGTTCTGTGCTAGGACCAATTTTATTCACTTTATACATGCTTCCCTTAGGCAGTATTATTAGACGGTATTGCTTAAATTTTCATTGTTACGCAGATGATACCCAGCTTTATCTATCCATGAAGCCAGAGGACACACACCAATTAGCTAAACTGCAGGATTGTCTTACAGACATAAAGACATGGATGACCTCTAATTTCCTGCTTTTAAACTCAGATAAAACTGAAGTTATTGTACTTGGCCCCACAAATCTTAGAAGCATGGTGTCTAACCAGATCTTTACTCTGGATGGCATTTCCCTGACCTCTAGTAATACTGTGAGAAATCTTGGAGTCATTTTTGATCAGGATATGTCATTCAAAGCGCATATTAAACAAATATGTAGGACTGCCTTTTTGCATTTACGCAATATCTCTAAAATCAGAAAGGTCTTGTCTCAGAGTGATGCTGAAAAACTAATTCATGCATTTATTTCCTCTAGGCTGGACTATTGTAATTCTTTATTATCAGGTTGTCCTAAAAGTTCCCTAAAAAGCCTTCAGTTAATTCAAAATGCTGCAGCTAGAGTACTGACGGGGACTAGCAGGAGAGAGCATATCTCACCCGTGTTGGCCTCTCTTCATTGGCTTCCTGTTAATTCTAGAATAGAATTTAAAATTCTTCTTCTTACTTATAAGGTTTTGAATAATCAGGTCCCATCTTATCTCAGGGACCTCGTAGTACCATATCACCCTAATAGAGCGCTTCGCTCTCAGACTGCAGGCTTACTTGTAGTTCCTAGGGTTTGTAAGAGTAGAATGGGAGGCAGAGCCTTCAGCTTTCAGGCTCCTCTCCTGTGGAACCAGCTCCCAATTCAGATCAGGGAGACAGATACCCTCTCTACTTTTAAGATTAGGCTTAAAACTTTCCTTTTCGCTAAGGCTTATAGTTAGGGCTGGATCGGGTGACCCTGGACTATCCCTTGGTTATGCTGCTTTAGACGTAGACTGTGGGGGGGTTCCCATGATGCACTGTTTCTTTCTCTTTTTGCTCTGTATGCATCACTCCGCATTTAATCATTAGTGATCGATCTCTGCCCCCCTCCACAGCATGTCTTTTTCCTGGTTCTTTCCCTCAGCCCCAACCAGTCTCAGCAGAAGACTGCCCCTCCCTGAGCCTGGTTCTGCTGGAGGTTTCTTCCTGTTAAGAGGGAGTTTTTCCTTCCCACTGTTGCCAAGTGCTTGCTCACAGGGGGTCGTTTTGACCGTTGGGGTTTTTCATGATTGTTGTATGGCCTTGCCTTACAATATAAAGCGCCTTGGGGCAACTGTTTGTTGTGATTTGGCGCTATATAAAAAAAAAGTTGATTGATTGATTGATAGCACTTCTGTCTTTCTCAGGCTGATGGTGAGGCCGAAGGCTCTTGCTGCTTCAGCTAAACAGTTGACAATGTGCTGCAAGGCTTGCTCCGTATGGGCGACGAGGGCGCAGTCATCTGCGAAGAGCAGCTCCATGATTAGCTGTTCTGTGATCTTAGTGTAGGACAGAAGGCGCCGCAAATTAAACAGACTTCCGTCGGTTCTGAAGCAGATATAGATGCCGTCTGTCAAGTCTTCTTTGGCCTCACGAAGCATCATGCTGAAGAAGATGGAGAACAGAGTGGGTGTGAGGATGCAACCTTGTTTGACGCCATTTGAGATGGGGAAGCTGCCGGACAGAGTCCCGTTGTACTTCACTTGTCCCATCTGGCCTTCATGCAGCTGGCGGATGATGGTGAGGAGCTTTGGAGGGCAGCCAAGGCGTGCAAGAATCTTCCACAAACCCTCTCGACTGACCGTGTCAAAAGCCTTGGTTAGGTCTATGAAGGCTGCATAAAGGGCCATGTTCTGTTCTCTGCACTTCTCCTGGATCTGTCTCAGGACGAAGATCATGTCGGTGGTTCCCCTGTTGGTCCGAAATCCGCACTGACTCTCTGGAGTATTTTCATGCGCTATGGTAGGGGTAAGCCTGTTGAGCAGCACTTGAGCCAAAATCTTACCTGCTATTGAGAGGAGAGTGATGCCCCGGTAATTAGAACAGTCGGACTTGTCGCCCTTGTTCTTGTAAAGGGAGACAGTGACCGCATCCCGAAGGTCATGTGGAACCATTTCCTTTTCCTAGCAACTGGAGAAGAGAATCTGAAGCTTGTCAAGGACTGCCTCACCTCCATTTTGGTACACCTCTGCTGGGATGCCATCTATGCCAGGAGACTTCCCTGGATTCAGCTGTGTGGTGGCCTTTCGGATCTCTTCAAGTGTTGGGGGGTCATCAAGTTCCCATTTCACCTCCACCTAGGGAATCTTCTCGATTGATGACTCTTGCACAGTGCGCTTGTCACTGAAGAGGTTTTCAAAGTGTTCTGACCAACGCTGCATAATGGTTTCCTTGTCCGTCAGAAGGGTGGAGCCGTCTGAGGAGCGTGAGGGTGCTTGCACTTGATGTGCTGGCCCATGGATGGTCTTAAGGGCTTCATAAAAGGAGCGCATGTCTCCGGCATCGGCATGTTGTTGTGTCTTCTCCGCAAAAGCTAGCCACCAGTCGTTCTGCAGTATGCAGAGCTTGCTTTGCAGTGTGGAGCAGGGATTTCTGTAAGCTGTCTTGGCAGAGTGGTCATCAGGTTTAGCTAAGAGTCTTGTGGCATGCACGTTTCTTTTCTAGTAGTTCGTGGATATGTGCATCAGACTCATCAAACCAGTCTGAGAAGCCCACTACTTCTGCTGCTGTCTCCTGAAGGATGGTCTTTAATCTCATCCACTGTTGTTCAGGGTCATCAGGCAGGCCTTCTTCTCCACCCAGTCTCTCCTCTAGTTTGGCCTGGAACTCCATTTTTGTGTCTTTGTCTTGCAGCTTGTGGACTTGTAGCTTCTTAAACTGTGGGCCTTTCTTCTTAGGAGGGGGCTTGAAAGTGAAAGCAATCTTGGAACAGACCAAGCGATGATCCGTATAGCAATCCGCGCTAGGCATCACCCTGGTATGTAGTACGTCTCTTCTATCACGCTGTCGCATCAGAACGTAGTCCAGAAGGTGCCACTGTTTGGAGCGTGGGTGTCTCCAGGTTGCTTTGAATCTCTCTTTCTGTTGGAACAGGCTGTTGGTGATCGTCAAGTCATGTGCAGAGCAGAACTCCAGCAGCAGGCGGCCACTGTCATTACAGTTGCCTATGCCATGTTTCCTTAGCACATCCTTCCATACATCAGAGTCGCGGCCCACTTTGGCGTTGAAATCTCCCATGATGTGGAGCTTGTCCTGGGTGTCGACGCACTGTAGAAGGTTGTGCAGATCGCTATAGAAAGCCTCCTTAACTCCAATGTCGGCCTGCATGGTTGGGGCATACACACTAACAATAGTGGCAAAATCCTTGTTGTTGATGGGGAGCCGGAGTGACATGAGTCGGTCAGAATGTCCAACTGGCAAACTGTGTAACCTATGTGCTATGGCGCTCTTAATCACGAACCCGACCCCTGAGAGTCGACGATCTTCTTTAGCCTTCCCTGACCAGAACAGTGTGTAGCCTGTGCCTTCCTCGGTGAGTGACCCTTGGTCTGCAAAGCGCACCTCGCTGAGTGCAGCAATGTCTATGTCAAGCCTTGCTAGCTCTTTGGCGACTAAGGCTGAGCGTCTTCGAGGACGATCGCTGTTATCTGAGTCCATCATTGTGCGTACATTCCAGCACGCGATTTTCATGTTTTTTGTTTTTCTTTTCGCACCGCGTGTAGTGATGCCCGTTGGCAGCGGTGAGCCAACCGGGTCTAGTGAGACAAGCCATGTTTAGACCACCTTTTCTAGGTCTGTCTCCATGTGGAGCAAGCAGGGCTATCCCTAAACAGGGCTGCTTGGTCACCCAGGGCCCTGCTGGATGATGCTGTTGTCTCGGGTCAGCAATCAAACGACCATAGCTCCTGAGCCGCCTGCATGCAGGATCGAGACTGCAGCTCCCACTGCCATCATGCACCTGCTGTTTTCGCCTCTTCCCATCGCTGCAGGGCTTTCCTTCCCGCCTGCGCTCGTTGCTTAAAGTGGGGATCAGCTCACGCACACCAATTCCACTCTTTAGGCAAGGTGGCACTCCACAGTGGCACAGACAAGCTGAGACGGCTGTGGCAACCACCAGGCTGTAGGTTTTACATCAGAGTGACCTTCTCCTAGCCTCTGGCTAAAGAACCTTCCTCAGAGGCACGGGGGCAGTAACCCAGGCTGGGGGTTTATCATCAGGGTTTTCCTTCCCCTAGGTGGACCGCCTTAACAGGGCTAATGAGTCCCATCTACCCACTGCTATAAGCCAGTCAGCTGGGAGGCTCGTGATGGCAGGAGCGCCTAGATCCCGTATAGGTCATGGACCTACCACTGCCATACTTGAATAAACAATATCTGTGTTGTAAAACAACAACAAAAACACAAAGCCAACCTAATCAAAACCAAAGTGAGTGCAGCTCCAGGAAAACCTACCTGAAACAATCCAGAACTGACTGAAAATAAATCTGACTCGATCTAAACCTAAAACAATTCATCTAGCACAATGTAACTATAGCTTGTAAGCTAACAAACGGAATATCAAATCAAATTTATTTATTTATTTATATAGTGCCAAGTCACAACAAACAGTCGCCCCAAGGTGCTTTATATTGTAAGGCAAGAGCCATACAACAATGACAGAAAAACCCCAACGGTCAAAATGACCCCCCTGTGAGCAAGCACTTGGTGACAGTGGGAAGGAAAAACTCCCTTTTAACAGGAAGAAACCTCCAGCAGAACCAGGCTCAGGGAGGGGCAGTCTTCTGCTGGGACTGGTTGGGACTGAGGGAATATAAAGCTAACCAAATCTAAATGCATTTAAAACAATCACAGTTGAAACCTTTATCACTATGAAAACAGATAAGTGTGTATAAAGCTAACTGAATCTGAAAGTAACTGAAAAACAGGTAACTGAACATAAATTAATGCAAAGATATGCAAATTGTTAAATGAATATAAAGCTGGCAATCTAAAATGTACTTAAAATCACACTATCTGAATCTAAAAATGTATTTATCACTATGAACATAATTTCATGCAAAGCAATAGCTAAATGGATATAAAGCTAACAAAGTAAAATTGTAAAATAACACTATCTGAATCTAAAAATGTATTTATCACTATGAAAACAGTTAAGTGTATATAAAGCTAACTGAAAAACAGCTAACTGAACATAAATTCATGCAAAGCTATGCAAAGAGAGAGTTAGAGAAGTAGAAAAAAAAATCATACTTACTTACTTACTTATACTTACACATATATATATATATATATATATATATATATATATATATATATATATATATATATATACATACACACACACACACACACACACAAAAAGTAACCAACATTACAAGCTGCAGAAACCACACGTAATAATAAAAATAATAAAACTTAAAACTGTAAAGCTGCAAATGATACTGAACCCATAAATCCTAAATCCCCAGTTATGATGTCATGGTGCAGTCACACTCTGACGATTTGCTGGACGGAGACTGAAAAGTTGACTTCTGTCGACCAGCACCGAGATCTGCACGACTCCACAGGAGCCACGTGGGCGTCAGTCGGGCAACACCGATGTTTGTTGTGGTCTCGAAAAATGTTCAACATGCTTAAAATTTTTCAGCATTCATGCCAAAATGCCAGCAAGAGTTTTGCTCTGTTCACCACCGCTACCGCTGCATCACCACCGCTACCGCTGCATCACCTGCATCACAAATGGTGAGTCGACAACCAGTTCTGTCAAAACTACGCTCCTGCCCTACGGAGTGTGCTACCAGTACACCCGCCCGATGACCTGCCTCCTATAGTAAGCCAGTGGACCGTCGCCAAACGTGGCACTCCAACAGTGCAACGTCGCCCTCTGCTGAGCAACGTCGACCTGCGTTGAAGACGGGAAGTTTGGACCTCTGGAGTGAACATTCTCTGGCATTTCAGAGATTTTTGAGCATCTGCTGTGTCAGCCACATCACGTCTTAGTGTGAATGGACCCTAAGAAAAAGGCGGAGCCATAAACTGTGAAACGTTCTATAAAGGTTATACCATTACTGCAGCTTCCATTAAGTCAGTTATTGCTTGTTAATTACTTGTTATCGCTTGCTGCTGTAGTTTTTTTGTTTTTATACTGGTGAAACACCGCCCGTTATTGAAGGGCTGGTTTGAGGCGTTTCCATGGTTACAGGTTCAGGGGATGTCATTCATCGCTGCTGTTCTGATCCTTAACCTGGAGGAAGCCGAAGCCTTCATCACCTTCGCCAACCTGCTCAACAAACCCTGTCAGATAGCATTCTTCAGAGTCGACCACGAACTGGTAACCACACACACCGTGACAGCAGGCACCAGTTAGCAATGCTAGTTTTAGCTGTATGTGCTGGAAAAATGGCTGGGATCAGTCTGGCGCTAATCAGAATGCATGAGTATCTGAATCATGTCTGCAAAATTTAACAAACTTATAACAGCAAGATCAACACATTATTTTCAAAGTAGCTACATGCTACCTAGCATAGCTATCTAGCACAGGTGCTAACTGAATGAGTTAAATATATTTTTACTGTCCATGCTTGAATATTTTGATACATTTTTAAAAAGTATTTTATACATTTTTGTGTTTAACTTTACTACATTTTGTATTATTGTATATTTTATTACATTTTTAGTGTTTCATATTTCATTATATTTTGTAGTATTTTATGGTTTATTAGATTTTTTATATTTTATACTTTTTTACATATTTTAGTATTTTAAACTTGGTTACACTTTTTAATATTTTAAACTAACATTTTATTATTTTTTTATTATAGTTACATTTTTTTTGTATTTTATATTTTTCTTAGTATTTTATACTTCATGACATTTCTTAGTATTTTAAATTTGTTAGATTTTTAGTATTTTAAACTTTTTTTTAAACATTTTTTAGTATTTTATACTTTATTACATTTCTTATATTTTAGACATTTTTTGTGGTATTTTAGACTTTATTGCATTTTTGTAGTATTTTAAGCTTTGTTGCACTTTTTAATATTTAAAGTTTTTTTGTATTTTAGAATTTTTTTAGTATTATAGTTACATTTTTATTTTTTGTATTTTAGACTTTATTGAATTTTTTTTAGTATTTTAAACTGTTTTACATTTGTTTTAGTGTTTTATGTGTGTATATGTATGTATGTATGTTCACAGGTTAGACACCACTGACCATTTGAACAATGAAGCTACCTTTTGTTTGTGTGTCAACAAAACTTTGTTAAAGTTCACAAATGACTCAAATTAATATTTCGCTTTCTTTAGTAAAATGAGATTAAAATGAGACTTTTTGCAGCGTGGCTTACCGTAATTTCCGGACTATAGAGCGCACCTGAATATAAGCCCCACCCACCAATTTTAAAAAGAGAAAAGAAATTGTACATCAATAAGCTGCACTTGTCTATAAGCTGCGGGTCTCCACGTTGTAACATGAGATATTTACACAGAAAGATGTTAGAGAGATTTCTTAAATTTTAATTAAATATGCACCATAAATGCCTTTTCCTGACGAGCACGTCATCCAGCGCGTGCGCACATTGTCGTGCAGCATCTCTGCTCCACATGGAGAATGGAGTCATTTTAACTATTTTTTTTCTTTGTGAATCATGAGGTAATGTCATCGTGTGTGTGCAGCCAGCATGGCCTGCTGTCTGTGGTAAATGAGACGAGGCGCTGTGACTTTTCCAACTTGTAGCACAAAGACAGAGACTTTGGGGGGGGGGGGGGGGGCTGATCTGATGGTGGTGCAACTGTAGCACAAAGTACCAGAGGGAGTGGAATTAAAGTATTTTTGGACGTCATTTTCTGCAGGACATGTTGATGAATCCACTAAAACTAATGAGTAAGACTTTATATTTATTGTGTGTGTGAATTTACGCCGCCTGAGGACGCAGCTTACAGCCAGTTAATGAACAGAATCAGTTAACGTATTTAAACTTATGAGAGAGCCTGTAAAATCCATCAGTTAGTTATATGATTGTTTAAGTCGCAAGGTTCAAAGCGTGGGGAAAAAATGTAGCGGCCTGTAGTCCTGTGTCACAGACCAAATGGCCCCCCTAAAAATCAGTCTGTCCTGCCTTCACTGCGCAGGCGTCATTAGCCGCGGTTCACTGAGTATCGCCTCGTTTCTGCTTCAGACTAACTTCAGAATGATTTCCGAGGTTTTACTTTGTCATCTGATGGCTAATAATCTCATTAATCCATTTGATCACTTTGGGTGGAGAGACTCTGTCTCAGAGCAGCTGCGCAGTGGAGGCAGGGTGGACCGATTTTTGGGGGGGGGCATTCGGTCTGCAACACCTGAAATGATGGTATATTTTCTGTTTATGGGAAACATTTTGAAGTTTTTTTTTTTTTTTCGCAGTAAACACAAACGGTCCATGTTTGTTTGTTTGTTTTCTCGATGAGTAAACATACTTTATGTTTATGAATGTTTTCGTTTGCTCCGTGTGGCCACGCCCACTCCACGGTGGCTCATGTCTGCTTTCTTGCACTTCCTGTCAGATGTTGAAGTATTTCTCAGTATTTGAGGTTTTCTTCGAGGAGAATCTGCCTCGCCTCTTCGGCCACTTCCAGACCAACAGCTTGACCCCTGACCTCTATCTGATCGACTGGTGAGTCGTTGCACGCTGGAAATATTTTGCAGTGACACTGGAGACTCTGGCGGGTTCGAGGCAATGTCTGCACGCTGTTGACACGCAGTGTTTTTGTTTGCAGGATCTTCACGCTCTACAGTAAGTCCCTCCCTCTGGACGTCGCGTGCCGGGTGTGGGACGTCTTTTGCCGGGATGGCGAGGAGAGCTTGTTCCGGACGGGACTGGGGATCCTGCGCCTGTACGAGGATGTCCTTCTGCAGATGGACTTTATCCACATCGCCCAGTTCCTCTCACGCCTTCCAGAGGACCTGCAGGCACAAATGCTCTTCAGCGCTATGGCCAACACGCTCATGGTCAGCAGGAACCGCCGCTGGCCTCAGGTCAGTGTTGCACCTCAAAGGACACACTGCTTTGATGTTTTTATGACATCATTTCCTCCCTCTTTGAGGACAGAATCTGCATCTGTCCAGGAAAACAGCAGCTTAGGTGTTGGCGAGGAATGGACACCCTGATTACAGTACCTTGTTTTCCAGAGTTGAAGTTGCTCCTACTTTTGTTCCTGTATGTGAAACTCACTTTTCAACACAGCATTTTGCTGGAAACAGGCAGCCCAGTCTCACATCTTTTTTTTTCTTCACGTTCCCATCATGAGGTGACATTTCCATGATGCGTTTTTTTTTATTACTGTTCTAACCTTAAGCCCCTCCCCCTCCCCCCCCCCCCCCCCCCCCCCCCCCCCCCCCCCCCCCCCCCCCCCCCCCGGTGTCACCCCGCATTTCGTGCCCCATCTGGCACGTGCTCGATGAGTAAGTATTTTATTTGCGTAATTGTTCCGAATGAAAGCCAGCTCTGTCACATTTGGGCATGTGCGCATTCAAATATGTATTTTTTTTTGTTGTAATTTTTTTTGGTTTTTGTTTGATTGTGAAACTAGAGCTTCCTAACAGGCCCCCTGTGTTCAGTATTTGTCAATAAACACGTGTGTAAAGTTGTGAGGTCACACGCCGTCAGCCGTGGTGCCCCTCACTGTTTTAACTTGTGTGTGTGTGTGTGCGCTGCTCTGAGCTCACAGCGTTGCAGCCTCACACACCCAGGGCCTATTTACATGGATTACATGTACCACAGGCTTTTAAGGTGGCAGTAATTAAACCATTACTTAAAAAGCCATCACTTGACCCAGCTATCTTAGCTAATTATAGGCCAATCTCCAACCTTCCTTTTCTCTCAAAAATTCTTGAAAGGGTAGTTGTAAAACAGCTAACTGATCATCTGCAGAGGAATGGTCTATTTGAAGAGTTTCAGTCAGGTTTTAGAATTCATCATAGTACAGAAACAGCATTAGTGAAGGTTACAAATGATCTTCTTATGGCCTCGGACAGTGGACTCATCTCTGTGCTTGTTCTGTTAGACCTCAGTGCTGCTTTTGATACTGTTGACCATAAAATTTTATTACAGAGATTAGAGCATGCCATAGGTATTAAAGGCACTGCGCTGCGGTGGTTTGAATCATATTTGTCTAATAGATTACAATTTGTTCATGTAAATGGGGAATCTTCTTCACAGACTAAGGTTAATTATGGAGTTCCACAAGGTTCTGTGCTAGGACCAATTTTATTCACTTTATACATGCTTCCCTTAGGCAGTATTATTAGACGGTATTGCTTAAATTTTCATTGTTACGCAGATGATACCCAGCTTTATCTATCCATGAAGCCAGAGGACACACACCAATTAGCTAAACTGCAGGATTGTCTTACAGACATAAAGACATGGATGACCTCTAATTTCCTGCTTTTAAACTCAGATAAAACTGAAGTTATTGTACTTGGCCCCACAAATCTTAGAAACATGGTGTCTAACCAGATCCTTACTCTGGATGGCATTACCCTGACCTCTAGTAATACTGTGAGAAATCTTGGAGTCATTTTTGATCAGGATATGTCATTCAAAGCGCATATTAAACAAATATGTAGGACTGCTTTTTTGCATTTACGCAATATCTCTAAAATCAGAAAGGTCTTGTCTCAGAGTGATGCTGAAAAACTAATTCATGCATTTATTTCCTCTAGGCTGGACTATTGTAATTCATTATTATCAGGTTGTCCTAAAAGTTCCCTAAAAAGCCTTCAGTTAATTCAAAATGCTGCAGCTAGAGTACTGACGGGGACTAGCAGGAGAGAGCATATCTCACCCGTGTTGGCCTCTCTTCATTGGCTTCCTGTTAATTCTAGAATAGAATTTAAAATTCTTCTTCTTACTTATAAGGTTTTGAATAATCAGGTCCCATCTTATCTTAGGGACCTCGTAGTACCATATCACCCCAATAGAGCGCTTCGCTCTCAGACTACAGGCTTACTTGTAGTTCCTAGGGTTTGTAAGAGTAGAATGGGAGGCAGAGCCTTCAGCTTTCAGGCTCCTCTCCTGTGGAACCAGCTCCCAATTCAGATCAGGGAGACAGACACCCTCTCTACTTTTAAGATTAGGCTTAAAACTTTCCTTTTTGCTAAAGCTTATAGTTAGGGCTGGATCAGGTGACCCTGAACCATCCCTTAGTTATGCTGCTATAGACGTAGACTGCTGGAGGGTTCCCATGATGCACTGTTTCTTTCTCTTTTTGCTCTGTATGCACCACTCTGCATTTAATCATTAGTGATCGATCTCTGCTCCCCTCCACAGCATGTCTTTTTCTTGGTTCTCTCCCTCAGCCCCAACCAGTCCCAGCAGAGGACTGCCCCTCCCTGGGCCTGGTTCTGCTGGAGGTTTCTTCCTGTTAAAAGGGAGTTTTTCCTTCCCACTGTAGCCAAGTGCTTGCTCACAGGGGGTCGTTTTGACCGTTGGGGTTTTACATAATTATTGTATGGCCTTGCCTTACAATATAAAGCGCCTTGGGGCAACTGTTTGTTGTGATTTGGCGCTATATAAAAAAATTGATTGATTGATTGATTGATTTGCATATTTAAATCGGGGCGTGGAGAGGGAGCGTGTGCATGTGTGCTCAATTCCACATTCAATGGGATGTACTAACTGAACGTGCTTGGATCCATGCGTACGCACACTTTGATACATCTGGATATTTTTGTGCTTATGCCAGTTTCTGGATGTTGGCAAACGCCATGTTTCAGTGGGAAATTCAAGCAAGGTCCCTGGTGCTTCCTGTCTCACTGTCTGGTTCTCAGACTTTGACTCTAACCAGTGTCCTAAGGTGAGGACTGGATGTCTTTGGTCCCAGGCCTCTGGTGAGGACCTTTGGGTCCGCTGGAATGACTTTGTGTCCAATGGACGGTTACTTAGTGAGACTCAGATGAGGAGGATCGCTGACACTGTGAGGGACATTTAGTCTATGTGGTGAGTTTCTCTGGACATCATCCAGGACACAGGTGTCTCAGTGTTCAGGAGTTCAGAGACTGGAGAAGGTCAAGGACACGCCATGTTTCACTGGGCTGCAGCAGGTAGATGGAGAGGAGGGGATGGACCGGTTGTCTGTCTGGGTGGTTGCCATCCAGGGCCCAGATCGTTCTGTGGTGTGGCACCTTGCTGAAATGACATGACATGTTGACTTTGGCCCCATGTCTTCCTTCAGGTCTTCTCTGCCATGATGAAGGATGGAAATAAAGAACCAGACAAAAGCACCAGCCCAGCTCTGAGAAGCTAACAGTGGCTAACCTTGATATCAACACCGTCTCACTTCAGACGTATGCCAAAGGTCAGACACGAACTTTGCAGATCGTGCCGGCAGCCAACGTTGATGCTAGAGCGGATGCTTTCCATGAACCTCGGCGCTACATAGTCTGATGCTAACATTGGCTCGCTTGAAGCAGATGTGAGCCGGTCCAGGAAGTGGAACGAGCTGGCTTCCTGTTAGCCTGCTCAGCTAGGCGCCGTTTCCTCAAACGCACATCTGGATCGGAGCAGGAGGTGCTCGGGGTATTCCAGACTTGAACAGCCAGTGCCAGTATTCAACAGCAGAGATGAACTCTACGTTGGACTAAGATTTGTTTTTGTGAATCTCGGTTTTTTTGTTTGTTTGTTTTTTTGAGCCAATAAGAGTTTGAGTACTGAAGCTTTGAGGTCACGTATGTTAGCGGGCGGTCACAGTAGCAGTTAGCAATGCAATTTTTAAAATGTTGTTCAATCAAATATTAATAAAATTAATTATTTCAGTAAGTCAGCTTTTGAGCAGTTGCATGCTAACTAGCCAAGCTAGGTAGCTAGCGAGCCATTATCGAGGCACGCTACTGGGCATTTACATGTGTAGTTCATTAAATCACATTAAAATGACACGAGATTTGTGCCAAAATATTGTGTTCAGAATGCTAGCGTGACCATCTGATAACATTACGGCTCAGAGGATAAATGCACTAAGTGGCCAATTGAATGGCTGCAGCTGTGTTTGTGACGACACGGCGTCTGTTCAGCATGTTTAACTGTTAGCAGCGTTTCCACTAACACGGAACAGGTTCCGTTCTGCTTCATTTATTGTTTTGATTTGGAACCCAGAAGTTGAGTTTTCATTATGAAGCAGAAACGGGCCCAACTTGAAGTAGGAACAGTGATGACATCATAAGTGGGCGTGTTATTCCACATCTCCAAAGGCTTTATTACAAATTAAGGATCTGCAGTGAATCATAACCTCAACTTTTTAATTTTATGGTGAAACAAAACTGAAACTATTAACATTTATTTTCATTATCAATTAATCTTTTTTTAACAATTAATTGATTGTTTACTCCAAAATCAAAAACAATGTTCTGAAATCCAGTTTCTTAAATGGATCCATTTTAAATCCTGTTTTTAAAATGGATTCAGTTTAAATCCTGTTTCTCAAAATTGATCAATTTCAAATCCTGTTTTTAAAATGGATCCAGTTTAAATCCTGTTTCTCAAAATTGATCAATTTCAACTCCAGTTTTTAAAATGGATCCTGTTTAAAACCCGTTTCGAAAATGGAACCAGTTTAAATCCCCTTTTTCGAAAATGGATCCATTTCAAATCCAATTTTTAAAATGGCACCAGTTCAAATCCTGTTTCAGGAATGGCTCCAGTTTAAATGGAGTTTCAGGAATGGATGCAGTTTAAATCCAGTTTCAGGTATAGATCCAGTTTAAATTGTGTTTCAGTAATGGATCCAGTTTAAATCCACTTAAAAAATGGAGCCAGTTCAAATCCAGTTTCAGAAATGGAGCCAGTTCAAATGCAGTTTCAGAAATGGCTTAGTTTACACTTGTTCCAATTTAAAATAATAATTATAAAACTAAAAAGCTGATGAAATGAAGAAGAAAACAGCCTTTACATTTCATAAACTGGATCAAGTTGAAATTTGACTTTTGTTAATAAATGACTAAATACTTATCTTTTTTTTACATATTAATTTTTTTTGTTGCACTAACAGACACCTGAAGCCTCTTTTGCATCATTAACATTAACCTTTAATGAGAAAATGAGAAATAATTTTTTTTGTGAATCAGAAAAATTCTCTGCGCTTAAATGATTGATGTTATCCTCGTAGCTTGGATTATTTCCTGTTTTTATCTTAAACCAGGATGTGATGGTACTAACCCAGTTGATGTTTCATATATATATATATATATATATATATATATATATATATATATATAAGCTCTATTAAGCTGTTACTTTAAATAATTTATTGCTTATTAGAATCAGGAATGAAAACTTGTAAATCAGTTTTAATTTAGAAATGTTATCAGGACTTCACTCATTTCCATTTGTTGATTCTTATCTTTAACAAGTTGATGCTGATGAAGTGTTTCATGATTTTTTTTTTTTGTTTTGTTTTATAAAACTAATTGTTGAGCTCAAGAATAAGAAATGCAAAAGTCGTTGGCGGCAGTAATCAGAAACAAAACTGTTTTATGCTCAGAAAGCGTCCGTTAGTTCTGTTTCTCCGCCTACGGATCCACTTTGACGCGTGGCGAGCTGTCATTTTATCGTCTGGGTGAATTCTGATCCATGTTCTTGAGAGTCAGGTTTCCTCTTTTTAAACAAGTTGCACCAAAAACCACTTTCAGATTCTAAAACACCACCAGCTAAACTCAGCGCACCAGTGCCTAGGTCCTGAACCAGCTCACGTTCTAGCGAAGTGAATAAAGACAAAACAGAAAAACAAATTTAAAAACTAGCCCTCGGAACCCAGCAGTGGGTTTACTACAACAACTTCAAAACAACCACTAAATACTGTTACCAAACAGCTGCCATTCTACCGGATCCACCACCAGATGGCACTACAAACACCAAACAACACTGAAAGAGCAAGCACAGATCCTATAATCTGACGTCATCCAGTCATTGGCAACCCTGAAGTTCTAAACTTTACTTCTCAAATTCATTTGTGTGAACTGATGAGGCAGAAGAGTCGCCCTGCTCGCTGACGGGCCCACGCATTGTGACTCTTTGTGCCCAGAAGCTGAAACGCTAAATGTTGTGTGGCCAGAAAGGTGGAGGTCTGAGTGTGAAGGGACTCGGCATCATCATTTTATCTGCACTGTGGTCGGCGTCGAGGACTTCCCATCACCCAGGTTACGGGTGTGACCGTTAGATGAGCGGTCTACCTCAGTGTGTTAGCAGTTAAAATACGAGTTCAGAAATATTCTGGGTGATAAATTGTGACTTAAACATTGATTTTTCATTGAGTTTTTGTTGTTCGGTGGGGCTGCTGTGTTTATTAAAAAATAAAAAGTAAAAGTTAGATGAGAATGTTTCCGCTTTGTATACATGCTGACTGTTAAATGTTAACAAAGAAATAAACGCCAGTAATTTAAGATGGTTTTTCATCCTACAAAACATTTATCATGTTTTCTGTTCAGCCATGTTTCAAAATAGATCCAAATTTGTCAGTGCAACCCATTTACAGCAACTTGCCCTAAAAAAAATTTAAGGTCATCTCTTCAAGGGATGAAAGCCAAAAAAAGAAGAAATTATTAGTAAAATCATAGTGTAAACAAACAAAAAATACACACCATCTTCAACCTCTTAGTCCAATAAAGAGTCGTGGGGGCTGGAGACAATCCCAGCACTCATAGAGCGCGAGGCGGGTTCATCCAGGACAGGATGCCAGTCTGTCCAAATGCAATATACCCATCCTGTAATCAGTGTCTGTGTTTGAGGGTAAAATGAATTTAAAACTAAATTTCTGGCATGTCTGTAATCTTTCTCACATTATAACACTTTGTTGAAGTTCCTCAGCTGCTTGGTTTAGAGAAATTTTCACATCAAAAATCACACTAACATGACTAACATAACCTTCAGAATAAAAGCTCTTCTGTGTACTTTCTGTATTTAAGTTGTACTTTTTGTACATTATTATTATTATTTTTATTTTTTACTTTAATGTAAATTACTTTAGCTTTTTGTTCAGTTTCAGTGTACAGTTTTTTCACACTGCCTTACAGGTGCTGTAAATAAACTGTAAAGTTTTTTTCATATAATGGTCACAAGTTTAAAGGTGTAAATAAAAATAAAATAAATCTCAGCAAACTGATTCTGTGTTTCCTTTCAGTTTGCAGATATGATGTAAAAAATTCTAAACTCAGAAGAAAGACACCCAGTGACCTGAAACAAACAATGAAACTAGAAGAAAACAAAGTTTCATTAAGAAATCGAAGAATTTGTGTTTTCAGGGTCAGTGCTGCTGCTTTTTGTAGCAGAATGTAAAATATTCAAAAAGAGAAAACAAAAAATGTTTGTCTTAATATTTTTGTTTTACTTATGTTCCACATTTTCATTTTAATATATGATGTTAATAATAACATAATATCAAATTAAAATGTGCTGATAAATTCTTATTTAGCTAACAGTTATTCAATCAAATCAGCATTTTAGTCCATGAAATGACTGATTTGTACCAAAATTCAGTAATAAAAACTAGTAAGTTATTAATACAAGTACGTTGCCCATAAGGGCAATGAACACAACTGTCAGTTGGTTTTTGGTTGTCAGTCAACTTATTTTCACCAAGGGTGAATGAATATAAGTAGTCGAAACCTTGCAGCACATTTGAGCAGCTTTTGTCACCAGCTAGTGGGCAATGTGAGCATTTCAGGGCTTCTGGTATATTCCCAATTGAAACCCAAAATTCAGTAAAAATAAATAATCTCACTTGGGAGGAGCTCGGAGTCGAGCCGCTGCTCCTCCACGTCGAAAGGAGCCAGTTGAGGTGGCTCGGGCATCTTTTCCAGATGCCCCCTGGACACCTCGCTGGAGAGGTGTTCCGGGCACGTCTCATTGGGAGGAGGCCCCGGAGAAGACCCAGGACACGTTGGAGGGACTACATCTCTCGGCTGGCTTGGGAACGCCTCAGGGTTCCCCCGGAGGAGCTGGGGGAGGTGTGTGTGGATCGGGAGGTCTGGGCGGCTTTGCTTGAGCTGCTGCCCCCGCGACCCGACTCCAGATAAAGTGGAAGAAAATGGATGGATACATAAATAAAACAATAATAATCAAGCCATTTTTGTAAACTTAAGAAATACATGATTTTTTTCTTTTGTCTTGCACAACTTTGACCTCCCAGTATTAATGTCTAAAAATTTAGATTTTTCTGGTGAGAGCTTTACGGTTCTTGAGGTTTAAGATATGATGGTTTGCTGGAAGGACGGTACAACTTGACAAGTACAACTTACAGTTGTGAATGAAATATATTTAAAGTAATAAAGTTTATGTCAAGTATAAATGGGGAAAAATCATTCCACATACTACAGGTATTTTAATGCCAACAAATTCCGAATTTCTTCTTATTTCATTCTAATTACGCAACTCTTTAACAGCACAATATATTTCTTCATTTTGGGTTTATGTTGCTCTGATAACGTCATTACATGTTGGCGATCAAAGTGCCTCAAAATAGTGTGAAATATTAATATCTGACTTACTTGTCAAAAACAAAGTTGTAAATTTGATAATTTTTGTTGCTGAATTGTTGTAATATTATATTTTAGACATCCAGACTAGATGTTTGTTTTTCTGTCATGATTTTTTTTTTTTTTTTGTGACATTTTTATTTTATGATCTCAAATTAAATTTCTTCTGTTATGTACACTTCAATCCAGTAGGTGGCGGTTGACGACCAGTTAAAATGTGCCGCAAACTTAAACGTGATTATAAACTTGTTTAAAAATAGATTGTTTAACCCATTCTCACAAAAGATGAATTTTAGTTTTAATTGCAGTTAAACAATAAACAGTGTTTAATGATGAATTTTAGTTTTAATTGCAGTTAAACAATAAACAGTGTTTAATCCTCCTGTTGTGAAAAGAAAGTGAAAGTCATGATAAAAGATTTATAACTGTCCATGAAATACTTGTATTTTTACTCTACTGTTGCTATAACAATTCAAACTTTATAATCCCAGTAGAAGCAAATTTCAGGGGCGCAGAGAGGATTTTATGAAGGTTGAGGGGCACATGCAAACATACACCTTTAATTTTTTTTTATTATATATTTGATATTCTAAAAATATTAAGAAATTTGAATGACTGCTGCAAAACTACAGGGAAGGGGCGGAGCTTAAGGAATCAGTTGTGTCTGTTTGCATTTACCAAACACCAAGATGTGAACAAATCAACCTGAACTTACAGTTGTCCGGGTGGGTTACTGTCAGGGGCCCGGTCGTCCTGATACTGGTGGGTTATTGTTGGGGTCCGGTCACCTTGGTCCTTATGGGTTATTGTCTGGGGCCCATAAAGGTTCTGTTGTGATGTTAAAATGAAGAATTATGCATTTTTCTGCTAACTGATTTACAGTTGTATGTAAAAGTTTGGGCACCCCTGATAATTTTCATGATTTTCCTTTATAAATCACTGGTTGTCTGGATCAGAAATGTCAATTAAATATATCATATAGCAGACAAACACAGTGATATTTGAGAAGTGAAATGAAGTTTATAGGATTTACAGAAAGTGTGCAATAATTCTTTAAACAAAATTGGGCAGGTGCATAAATTTGGGCACCCTTGTCATTTATTGATTTGAATACATTTAGCACTAATTATTGGAACAAAAAATTGGTTTGGTAAGCTCACTGACCCTTGACCTCCTTACACAGGTGAATCCAGTCATGAGAAAGGGTATTTAAGGTGGCCATTTGCAAATGTTTCCCCTCTTTGCATCTCTTCTAATGAGTGGCAACATGGGAACCTCTAAACAACTCTCAAATGACCTGAAAACAAAGATTGTTCAACATCATGGTTTAGGGGAAGGATACAAAAAGCTATCTCAGAGATTTCAGCTGTCAGTTTCCACTGTGAGGAACACAGTGAGGAAATGGAAGACCACAGGCACAGTACTAGTTAAGGCCCGAAGTGGCAGGCCAAGAAAAATCTCAGATAAGCTGAAGCAAAGGATGGTGAGAACAGTCATAGTCAACCCACAGACCTGCTCCAAAGACCTACATGATCTTGCTGCAGATAGTGTCTCTTTGCATTGTTCAGCTATACAGCGCGCTTTGCACGAAGAGATGCTGTATGATGCTGTAATGCAGAGGAAGCCTTTTCTGTGTACACGCCACAAACAGAGTCGCTTGAGGTATGCTAAAGCACATTTGGACAAGCCAGCTTCAATTTGGAATAAGGTGCTGTGCACTGATGAAACTAAAATTGAGTTATTTGGACATAACAAGGGGTGGTATGCATAGCTGAACAAGAACACAGCATTCCAAGAAAAACACTACCTACAGTAAAATTTGGAGGTGGTTCCATCATGCTGTGGGGCTGTGTGGCCAGTGCAGGTACTGAGAATCTTGTTAAAGTTGAGTGTCACATGGATTCAGGTCAATATCAGCAGATTCTTGAGAACAATGTTCATGAATCAGTAACAAAGTTGAAGTTGCGCCGGGGCTGGATCTTTCAACAAGACAACGACCCTAAACACTGCTCAAAATCTACTAAAGCATTCAAGCAGAGTAACAAGTCCAATGTTCTGGAATGACCATCTCAGTCCCCAGACCTGAATATTATTGAAAATCTGTGGTGATTTTAAGCGGGCTGTCCATGCTCGGAAACCAACAAACCTGAGATGTTTTGTAAAGAAGAATGGTCCAAAATACCTTCAGAATCCAGACTCTCATTGGAAACTATAGGAAGCATTTAGAGGCTGTTATTTCTACAAAAGGAGGATCTACTAAATATTGATGTATTTTTTCTGTTGGGGTGCCCAAATGTATGCACCCGCCTAATTTTGTTTAAAGAATTATTGCACACTTTCTGTAAATCCTATAAACTTCATTTCACTTCTCAAATTTCACTGTGTTTGTCTGCTATATGAGATATTTAACTGAAATTACTGATCCAAACAACCAGTGATTTATAAAGGAAAATCATGGAAATTATCAGGGGGCACAAACTTTTACATACAACTGTATTTCCCAGCATTTAGCATAAAGTGAAAATAAGGTAAAATGGTGTGGTTGTGACACTTGTACATCCTTTAATGATGACTTCACAACATTATGACATCATACTTTTTATTGGCACTGCTTCCTGCCTTCATGGCATCATAAAGGACTTTAAGGTCTCAGTGGTCTTACAGACACCTTAAGAAGATTTCCAGTGTTGTATTTGCAGGAATTCTATAAGTGCAGCTAAGCATGATGGGAAAAAGGTAAGAATAATGACCTTTTTGGTCAGATGACTGAGTTAATAAGGATCTGAGTCATTTTAACTCCTCTGAGAGTTCTTTTCCAGTTCTTCAAGCATTTACATATTTTAATTATCATCTGTTATCTGTTTTTCGAAAACACAAGTTTGGACTCAGAAGTCTTCATCTGATCCTCCTGGTGGTGACTTTGGGTTGGTGAGCTCACTCTGGGGTCTCTGTTATTTCCGTGGCGTGGCGAGGGGCCTCTCAGCGCCTCCGAGCGAGGAGGAAGAATTCCAGGAGGTGTTTGGCAGCAGTCTGGGGGCTTTCCTGTGGAGGAGGGGCTGGAGGGGAAAAGGAGTCCGCTGCCCCGGGGGCCTCTGGGATACCACAGCAGGAGGCGTGGAGGTCAGGGCACAGCGCGAAGCAAGAGTGGTAAAAATAAAATACCAACGCCGAGCGCAAGTCTGACCGCCAGTTCACATCTTCTCTTATCAAATGGATATTATTATTATTATTATTTTATTATGATTATGTTGACAAAAAACCCTCCACATATTTGGCATTAAACACAGAGTGCCTGAAGGTCAGGTCCATAAGTATTTGGATGGAGTCCACCATCATGGTGGAGTTTAAATGATGTTCTCGTCGTGTCGACTTTCAGCTTTAATCCAAAAATATCACATCAACCGTTCAGTTATCACGTTTACATCCACAGTCCCTGAAATCCAATGAAACCTAACCATGCCTTTAATACAAATCATCACTTTTACAGCCAGATTTCTTTAATAACATGTCAAAGAGACTCCTGAGGGAAGCCACCAAGACCCCATGGGATCGAAGGAACTGTCCACAAAGCAACTTACAGACCCAACTGTAAATGTGGAGGAGAGATGACAGATGGAGGAGTAAATACTGGAGGAGGTGTACAGCCCGTGTGACTCCATCACACACACACACACACACACACACACACACACACACACACACACACACACACACACACACACACACACACACACACACACACACACACACACACACACACACACACACACACACACACACACACACACACACACACACACACACACACACACACACACACACACACACACACACACCTGTTAGGGGGCACCACAGCAGATCAATCATTTCCATCTCACCTCTTTTCGTTCGTACCACCGTCTGTAAGCCGTGCTTGCTGCACTCGGTACCCGTCTGTGACATGTCCTCCGTCTGTCCTCACAGGATGTCAGTGTAAGAAAGAGAGATATCTCGACATGAAATTCTTATTTCAGAATGAAAGAAATGTTTTAAAATTGAGCATTAGTTAAAAAACACCAACATTGTGATGTAAAATGCATAAAAAAAATGAATAACACAAAATAAACACTGCTTGATAAATCGAATTTACAGGTCAAATCTAAAAATTTCAGTACCTTTATTTTGTGTTTGATATCAAATACTGAATAAAAATAGAGGGAAAAAAATCAGAAAAATATTTAAAAAGCACTAAATTAAATGCAATTTTAACATTTTAGTAATATAAAAAATTCTCCTTCTAGTCATCTTCAAATCACAAATATAACACAATGTTAAAATACCCTCGTCCGCATGAGCTTTGTCTTCTTTATAATTTGCAGTTGTTTAATTGATATCCCAGTGCAAAGTACATATATATAAAATATGCATTTATTGTTATTTACATTAATTATTAAGATCCTATTGTCTTATGTACAATTTGTACATTTAAACATCTATCAATCAGTCATAAGCAATATTTGCATTTTAACAGTGTCTGCAGGAGGACGTGCATGTACATGAGCTTTTTACAACAGCGGAAGTTAGCTTTGAGCGTTACCATGTATGCCAGGGGTGGCCAAGTTCAGTCCTCGAGAGCCACCTTCCTGACACTCTTAGTTGTCTCTCTGCTCCAACACACCTGAATCCAATGAAAGACTCGTTAGCAGACTTTTAATGAGCCTTTCATTGGAGTCAGGTGTGTTGGAGCAGAGAGACAACTAAGAGTGTCAGGAAGGTGGCTCTCGAGGACTGAACTTGGCCACCACTGATGTACGCTAACATCTGCGAAATGTCTTGTAAATCACTCCAGAGGTGTTATCAGGTTAAAAAAAACCAGCGTTTTCAGTTTTAGAAGTGTTTATTTCTTGCAAGCTTCTACATAATATATGACAAAGAGGTTGTATTTATACACAACCCAAACAGAGTTCGCAGCTAACTAGAAAAGCCACTGACATCACAGTGCCACTCTACTCTGATTGGCTGTCGCTCCGCCACTAAAAAAAACAAAACAAAAAAAAAAAACATAATGTGCCATTTTAACCTCTTAAAATAGGTCAAGGTTAGCCATCTCTAAACCTGTCCAAGGTCCGTGTCCCAAGAATGTTCCCTGTGAATTTGAAGACTCTGGCAGTAACAGGACTGAACTTATGATGAACACAGACAGATGGACACAAAGTCTTTGTAATACCTGATGGCCATATTTGATGTTCATTGGGTAAAAATGAGTTTAATAAGATTTAAAAGTGGATGAGAAAAGAAGCACTGCTCTGCTCTAAACACCGCTGGTGCTACACAGCTGCCAACCAGTCACCTTGTCCTGTCACCCTGCATCACTGGGGTCATCCGACCTGGAGCCCTCGCTGTACTCCCCAAACTCCCACAATGCTGCAGGAGACAGAGGCGCGTGTCTTTGTGGCAGCATGTGAAGCTGCAGCTTGGACGTTGGTGATCTTGCTGGTTGGCAGCGCCGCGCGGCGCTAACGAGTGCGGTTTTATCAAAGAATAAACAAAAACCGCATGTGTGAGATGAAAATGTACATTTGCAGGTTGTGAGTTCATCTTCAGGTGACGCTAACTGTTCGCCCCTGTGATCAGATCATACCCGCTGAAGGGTTGCGAACAAAGACATGTAAATTCTAATTAAATGTGCAGCATTGGGTCGGGCCCCGTTTGATCGCTGAGGCCTTTCATGCCCCCTAATCACTCCTGACAGCCCCTTCCAACAGATTCTGTGACAAACTTCTCGATTGAACTGAAGAGGATTTTTGAACTTTGCTTGCTCCCGCTGCCACGGCGCGGCTCTGTCAAACAATCCAAATCAATGACCCAATTGACCAGTGGTCCCCTTGTTGATAACCTCAGTGAGCTCTATGGAGCCGCCGGGCGAAATGACGAGAGCAGTTTATGGTAATTAAACGTTGGGTCCCGAGTTTTGAATGCTAACACGAGGGAGCGGGGGTGCAGGTGCTGGGAAAGGACAAGAGGGATGCAGGGGAGCGCCAAGAGTTGGGCATGACCTCAGGACTTTCCCACCAACACGGCCCGGCACCAGCACCGCCCTCATTAGGTCATGACAATAAGCAAGGAGGCATTTTTTTGTTTTATTAAAAATCTCATTAATCCCTTGACAATAAGCACGTTGTGACCCCACAGGTGCCCCTCTTATCTGAATGTGCCTTAACAGAATGGGACATCTAATTGCAATCTGGCGCCGAGCAGCTTTCCCTCCATCTGACCCGATGGGATTCGCTGGGCGACGACCGAAAGCTGAGCTAAAGAGACCTGGTTTGAGGGTGGACGCTGATCGGACCTGGGACATTCTGAGTTTGGACGGTGCAGTTGGGTCCTTAAGTAGCTGGACTGTGAATGGTAAATGGACTGCATTTATATAGCACTTTTCCATCTGCATCAGATGCGCAATGGCACTTTACAGTAATGCCTCACATTCACCCCGATGTCAGGGTGCTGCAATACAAGGTGCTCACTACACACCGGGAGCAACTGGGGGATTAAGGACCTTGCCCAAGGGCCCTTAGCAATTTTCCGGTCAGGCTGAGATTTGAACTGAGGATCCACTGGTCTCAAGCCCAACGCTTAACCACTAGACCATCACCTCCCCACCCGTGGTCTACACTTGGACCGACTCTCTTAAGAAATCCAACCCAGAGCAGGCTTTGCTGGAAAATGAGGGACTGACTAGTATCAAAGCTACCTTTCTGCTTAAAAATTCTTCAAAAGTAATTTCAGGGCAGCTTGTGGAGTATCTGATGATGACTTCTTTGAGCTACTGCAGTCGGTGTTTCGAACTTACCACTCCACTGAGACGGCACTTACTAAAGTGGTGATTGAGCTTCTGCTAATGATGAACTCTGATACTGCCACAGCTGCTACTGCTGGATCTTAGTGCCGCGTTTGATACCGTTATAGGCTTGAGTTATTTTGGTATCGATGGCCGGGCTATCTCCTATTGACATGGCATTTATTTCATCATTCTCATTGTCTTGTATAATAATGCTACATCAAAACTTGCTTCAGCAAAATATAGTGTACCGCAGGGTTCTGTATTAGGTCACCTGCTGTTTTGTCTTTATAAAGCATCTCTTGGAGCAGCGGTGGGCAATTGTGCCATGAAGGGCTGAGACACTGCAGGTTTTCCTTTCTACTAATCACCTCAGCAGGTGATTTCAATGACGATCAGGTTTTTATGTTCAGGGGAGAAGCTCATCAGCAACCCACCTGCTGAGGTGATTCGTAGCAAGGAAAACCTACAGTGCCTCTGCCCTCATTGCCCACCCTGTCTTGGCATCGGAGGAAAACTGGATGTCCTGTAATTTCTTACTATTAAATTCAGACAGTCCTGGTATATGATGGTAGTGCAGGTAGCTCAGTGGATAAGAAGGTGGTCTGTGTATATCTACAGACCTGGATTTGAATCCCACTCATGTTGCTTATTTGCATCCTTAGACAAATCACTTAATCTGCATTGTCTCAGTCCAGCCAGCTCTAAATGGGTACTGGGTTTGGCTGAGGAAGCAACCTGAGTCTCACTGGCGTTCCCTCCAGGGGGAGTTGTATGGAATCTGGAGATATGCACAGCCACCAGTGGGCCTCAGGGCCCATGCAGGACTTACTTCTGGGGTGATGGTCACTGGTCTTGTGAGACACAGACACAGGTTTGACTCGCCAATGCTAACCTTTGACTCGTGTGTTATTCATCATAGCAATAAAGCCAAAAGTCTTAGAGTGACTATTGATCCCACACTGTCCTTTGACATAAACGTCCATGTGAGGTCAGATTTTAAGGTTTGATTAACTGACAAAATCCTTCATGACTAGCGCCCCCTATTTGGCTGGTCTAATTAAATCTTACGTACCAGTCTGTCCTCTGTGTTCTTGCTGAGATAAAACAGTCTGATTTAAATCCAGATTCAAGACTCACCTGTTCTACGTTATAATTCATGTGGACTCAGTTGAACTGAATCATTCTTTTCCTCCAACTTCAACTGATGCCATTAGTGGTGAAGCAAGACTTGGTCTTTCATCGCATCCTGATTCTGGGGAATGTCAGTGAAGCGCAGGACGATGTCGGTGGGAATCTTCATGCAGCTCGTAATTCAATTTGCTAACGATTCAGATGGTTTTGATTCGATGATAAAACAATTATACGTCTCCTAGTCTCAGGAACACATTAGTAACCCCTGCTGGGAACTAGTTCCGGCGGATTGGTTCTGATCTTTCTTCAAGGTGCTGCTGCAGTGAAGGGCTCCTCAGGTTTTACTGCCCCCTGCTGGAACCCTGGTTGAAAGTCCAGCTGCTTGCTTACCCGTGACTCCTGCCCTACGGACTCTGATGGGACTTTCTTGGTTTTGTTTTGCATGTTTTTGATTCTTTGTTGTAATTTGTTTATCTGATCTCTGTTCCCATTAGAACCCGTGCCCCTCTGAGTCCGGTCTGCTGGGGGTTTCTTCCTGTGAGGGACTTTTTCCTGACCACTGTGCCCTACATGTTGGCTCAGAAAGTGGCTATGTTTAGTCCGTTCTCATGTAAGGGGCCTCGGGGTCACCTATCTTGCAAAACATAATATAAATAAAATAAATTATGATTTCTGGCATAATTTAGACATAAATTAAATTATGTCTAAATCATAACGCAACGACACTTAGCGAGAACACAACTTCAGAGTCTGAAGTGAGAAAGTGCTGAAATGACGAGACGGAAACACGGGAAGTGCAGTTTGTCCACAATGATGTCATCATGCTGCTCTGCAGGGACAAAGGATTCAGCTCTAATCTGCCCTCTGGTGGACACACATTTAAATATGTGTGTTTAATGTCATGTCACAGAGTGAATTTAAAACATTTTTACTATTTCAGCTGCTCACAGCAGCTTTACCACCTACTGAGGGTGAAAAAAGTCACTTTAATTTATCAGGAATATGTTTGGAAAACCTAATAAATGCTTTATGGTCATAACAACATTAGATCAAATATATTTATGATGCTTCATTTACCGTGTGCTTTGTTGTCTTTTTTTAATTACCTCATGCTTTGTTTGCTTTGTGCTTTATTTACCTCGTGCATCTTCTTCTTCTTTTTTTTTTTGAACACTGTTTTTATTGAGATTTATTTTACTCGGACACATCATCAGTACAATTTATCAAAGTACCAAAACATTAAAGCGGTGCAACAGTCCAGTTCCATCCTGTGGTGTAGGTTACATAGGTATGTTGTGAGACAGAATATCAGATTTAATAGAACTGTACTTTAAAAAAAACACACACACTAAAAAATAAAAAAGACACCAAAACAAAACAAAAAGCTCTCAGATGAAATACACCAGTCAAAAGGTTTTCAGATTTCTTACAAACTTAAGGTCCTTCACTGGTTCATATTATGAAGCCATACGAGGTCTGTCCGTAAAGTATAGGTCTTTTTTATTTTTTTCAAAAACTATATGGATTTCATTCATATGTTTTTACGTCAGACATGCTTGAACCCTCGTGCGCATGCGTGAGTTTTTCCACGCCTGTCGGTGACGTCATTCGCCTGTGAGCACTCCTTGTGGGAGGAGTCGTCCAGCCCCTCGTCGGAATTCCTTTGTCTGAGAAGTTGCTGAGAGACTGGCGCTTTGTTTGATCAAAATTTTTTCTAAACCTGTGAGACACATCGAAGTGGACACGGTTCGAAAAATTAAGCTGGTTTTCAGTGAAACTTTTAACGGCTGATGAGAGATTTTGAGGTGATACTGTCGCTTTAAGGACTTCCCACGGAGCGAGACGTCGCGCAGCGCTCTCAGGCAGCGTCATCAGCCTGTTTCAAGCTGAAAACCTCCACATTTCAGGCTCTATTGATCCAGGACGTCGTGAGAGAACAGAGAAGTTTCAGAAGAAGTCGGTTTCAGCGTTTTATCCGGATATTCCACTGTTAAAGGAGATTTTTTTAATGAAAGACGTGCGGGCGGATTGCAGCGTCGGCTCGCAGCCGCCGCGACGCTCCGTCACAGGAAAAACACCTCTGTTGGAAGCCTTAAGGACAAGTTGGAACATCTCCAGCTGATAAACAATTTCTCATATACTCACTCCACTGAAAGCCATCAAAAGCCGCCTGGATTTTAACAAATGGTTATCAACACGGAGGTGTTTTTCCTGTGCCGCCGCACCGCGCGACGTCTCGCACCATGAAAAGTCCTTAAAGCGACAGAATCACCTCAAAATCTCTCATCAGCTGTTAAAATTTTCACTGAAAACCAGCTTAATTTTTCGAACCATGTCCACTTCGATGTGTCTCACAGGTTTAGAAAAAATTTTGATCAAACAAAGCGCCAGTCTCTCAGCAACTTCTCAGACAAAGGAATTCCGACGAGGGGCTGGACGACTCCTCCCACAAGGAGTGCTCACAGGCGAATGACGTCACCGACAGGCGTGGAAAAACTCACGCATGCGCACGAGGGTTCAAGCATGTCTGACGTAAAAACATATGAGTGAAATCCATATAGTTTTTGAAAAAAATAAAAAGGACCTATACTTTATTGACAGCCCTCGTATAAGCCACAGTTATAACAGTTAGTGCTCAGATGTCTTCTCCTACTAAATCCAGGTCTTTCAGGTCCCCAAATCTTCTCAAACAAGTCTGATTTTCCTCTCTGCATATATGTTATTTATTTATTTTTTCAGAAGTAGAACTTGTAACCAGTCCAACAGGTAACATTCAGTCTAGTCATTTTTTTCTAAAATAATGCCATCAATGTTTTAGCATTTAAAAGGCACAAATCTATCACTATTTGTTCATTTTGTAACTTCTTCCCAGAAAGCCTTGATTTTCTGACATTGCCACATACAATGAAATAATGTCCCCTTTTCTTCCCTACATTTTGTGCACCAGTCTGGAACATTGCTGTCACATTTATTTAATTTAACTGGTGCGATATAAATTTGCATTATCCATTTATATTGTAATAATCTTAACCTTAACTGTCTGAGTGTGAGTTTTATTACAAATACACTTCCATTCCTCCGGTGAGATCTCTGTGCCAAAATCCTCACTCCACACCATCCGTTTATCATCACAGTTTCTTTGTGCGTATGACATTATCAAATTGTCCAACTCAGATATGGTTCCTTTGCTCACATTGTACTTAGACGTTTTTCCACATTTGAGTCTCAGGGTTTGGTTTGGGGCCATATTAACTCATCCTAATAAAACTCCTGAGTTTAAGGTATTTAAAAAAAATTCTTAACTATGCTATATTTACTTTTAAGTTCTTCAGATGACATCATATTATCAGAGTCAGACGGATACACGTCTTGAATCTTCCTCAGTCCCTTGGATGCCCATGTTTTAAATACAGCATCTCCCAGGAGTGAAGTTTTGGTTTCTCCAGATCGGTTTGTATTGAGACAACACATTAGGCTCTTTCAGGAATTTTTTTTTTAACCTCAAACCATACTTGGATCATATTTCTAACTGTTGGGTTAGCAACAGTTTGTTTGATTAATTTTGACAGTTTATCTGAGTGCAAATACAAGCAGAGGGGCAGATTTAAATTTTCAGATTCCATTTCAGTCCATTGTGGGACGTTTCCTACTGCAAAGTAGAATTTAATTGTCCTTAATTGTGCAGCCCAGTAATACCAGCTTATATTTGGACTTTTCAGTCTAACTCTAGCCCGGTTGTTTTCCCATATAAATTCTCTAAATAATTAATCAATTTTATGAAAAAAATCCTTAGGTGGGGAAAGAGGAACATTTTGAAATAAATACAGTATTTTCGGCAGAATGTTCATTTTTAAAAGATTTATTCTAGCAATCATGGACAAGGGCAGGGACATTCATCTATTTATTGATCATGTTACTTCTTCCATTAAAAGTTCATAGTTAATTTTAACAGTCAGATCAATTCTTGGCCCAATTGGTATTCCCAGATAATTAAGTTGGTCTACCACTTTAAACGGAAAGGCCTCTAGAAACAAGTGTTCCCGAACTTTCCTCACTGAGTAGAATGATAGAGGAGTTTGTGCTATTAATCATACATCCTGAGATGCCACTAAACCGATGAATTAACTTCAGTAAGGCAGGGTTGGTTCTGCCAAGATGTGATAAAAACAAAATAACATCATCTGCATAAAGAGCAAATTTATGTTCTACTTGTCCGATTTTTATTCCTGCAATCTCTGTGTTCCCGCGCCACTATAGTTAGAGGCTCCATCACTAAAGTGAATAAAAGTGGTGACAAGGGACATCCTTGATGACACCTTCTTTCAGTTGAAATTTGGTCTGATAAATTCTTATTCATTAAAATTTTAGCAGTAGGGTTACTATACAATAATTTAATCCAACATATGAAGTTATTTTTTATATCCAAATCTTTCCAGAACATTAAAAAGACAGGGCCACTCCAACCTGTCAAAGGCCTTGTCAGCATCTAGAGACAGGAGGGCCGTATCTGATATGTCCTTCAAGCCTTGAACAATGTCGAGGACTCTCTTGACATTATGAAACCCTTGGCGACCAAGTATGAACCCATTTAGATCCCTATGTATTACACCGGGTAGTGTATCCTTTAGCTTCCTTGCTAATATTTTGGATAAAATTTTGAGATCTGCATTTAATAAACTTATTGATCTCATATTACTGTATCTATAACTAGGTTTTCCTGGTATTGGAAGCAATACTGTTAATGCATCTGTCATGGATTTGGGTAGATTACCTGTTTGAAACGCTTCCAGAAACATCTCCATCATTGGCTGAAGTAATTTAGTTTTAAATGTTTTATACAAATCTGCTGGGATCCCGTCAGGTCCCGGTGTTTTACCCGCCTTCATGCCATCTATAGCTGTACCTCCTTGTTCCGGTGTAAGGTCTGCCTCAAGTTGCTCAGCAAACCCCTGTGAAATAGTCGGGATATTTAACTTGTCCATAAATACTCTTTGGGTTTGTGGATCCAATTCAGTTTGAGAGTTATACAAGTTATAATAATTTCAAAATTCATTATTTATTTCTATAGGGTCTATTATTGTGTAATGTTCAATTTATTTTCAATTTATTTTCATTTATATAGCGCCAAATCACAACAGAGTTGCCTCAAAGCGCTTCACAAAGTTAAGGTCTAACCTTACCAACCCCCAGAGCAACAGTGGTAAGAAAAAACTCCCTCTGAGGAAGAAACCTCAAGCAGACCAGACTCAAAGGGGTGACCCTCTGCTTGGGCCATGATACAAATACAAATTACAGAACAATTCACAGAACAATTCACAGATGAATATACAAGAAATGCTATTGGCGCACAGGACAGGACGATTGCCAGCACGAATACAACTACCATCTCTGGATGGAGCTGCACCTTAAACAGAGAGAAAAAACAGAATCAGGCATCAGAAAGACAAAAAATACAGTATAATTTGTCAGCATTAAACAACAAGAAAAACAGAGAAATACTAAGGTGATCGCCGGCCACTAGCCCTAAGCTTCACTAAAAGACCCAGAATTTAGGTAAAGTTGAGGCCGCGGCACGCTCCAATTACTAATAAATGAATTAAAAGAGTAAAACACGTAAAACAAAACTGTACCAGTATGCTAGCCATATGAAAGGGAAAATAAGTGCGTCTTAAGTCTGGACTTGAAAGTCTCCACAGAATCTGACTGTTTTATTGTTGCAGGGAGATCATTCCACAGAACAGGGGCACGATAAGAGAAAGCTCTGTGACCTGCAGACTTCTTATTCACCTTAGGGACACAAAGTAGTCCTGCACCCTGAGAACGTAAAGCCCGGGCCGGTACGTAAGGTTTAATTAGGTCAGCTAGGTAGGGAGGTGCCAGTCCATGAATAAATTTATAGGTTAGTAGCAGAACCTTAAAATCTGATCTCACTGGGACAGGAAGCCAGTGAAGAGACGCCAAAATGGGTGTAATGTGGTTGTACTTTCTGCTTTGTCAAAAGTCTGACTGCAGCATTTTGAACCAATTGGAGACCCCTAATGCTAGACTGCGGTAAACCAGAAAATAGAACATTGCAGTAGTCCAATCTAGAAGAGATAAACACATGGATCAGGGTCTCAGCATCAGCCATAGACAGGATAAGGCGAATCTTCGCTATATTTAACAGGTGGAAGAAAGCAGTCCCAGTAATATTTCTAATGTGGAGGCCAAAGGACAATGAAGGATCAAAAATTACCCCAAGGTTCCTCACTTTGTCAGTGTGATGTATGACACACAAGCCGAGGCTGAGCGTTAACTGGTCAAATTGATGCCGATGTCTCACTGGACCAAGAACCATCATTTCAGTCTTATCAGAGTTTAAAAGTAGGAAGTTTCTAGACATCCAACTTCTCAATGCTGCAAGGCAATCTTCTAAGGATTTTATGTGAACGAGATTGCCAGCAGTTATCGGCATGTATAACTGAGTATCATCTGCATAGCAGTGAAAGGTAATCCCAAAACGCCGCAATATGTGCCCAAGGGGTGCTATATAAAGGGAGAAAAGCAGGGGGCCTAAGACAGACCCCTGTGGAACCCCAAATTTCATGTCACTAAGGTTAGAGGTAGTGTTACTGTACAAAACACAGTGAGAACGACTGGTCAAGTATGACGTCAGCCATGCAAGGGCACTCCCAGTAATCCCAAAATGATTTTCCAGCCTATCGAGTAGAATATGATGATCCACTGTATCAAATGCAGCACTGAGATCTAACAGCAGCAGAACTGTAGTGGTGTCTGAATCCATTGTAAGCAGAAGATCATTCACCACTTTAGTGAGAGCCGTCTCTGTGGAATGATATTTTCTAAAAGCAGACTGCAGTGGCTCAAAAAGATTATTCTCAGTAAGATAGTCTATGAGCTGCTGTGACACCACTTTTTCCAGAATTTTAGAGAAAAATGATAGATTTGATATCGGCCGATAGTTTGTCAATACACCAGGGTCAAGATTAGGTTTCTTAAGTAATGGTTTAATCACTGCAGATCTGAAACATTTAGGAACAGATCCAGAAGTTAAAGAAAGATTAATAATTTCCAGCACAGTCAGCCCAAGAGTGGGCCACAGGTCCTTAAACAGTTTTGTTGGTATAGGATCAAATAAACAGGTTGTGCTTTTTGTTGACGTTAGTCTTAGTTGAGGAGATGATGCATTGCCGTAATGATATATAAGGTTGTTGTTCCACTAAACATGGCAGCGAGACTGTAAACTTAATAAGTGAGTGATCAGACACCACTGATGTAAGAGGCATGATGTCAATATTCGTGACAGCAATACCACGTGTGAAAACTAGATCCAGGGTATTTCCACTAATGTGCATCAAACCCCGAATGCATTGCTGAAATCCTAATGCATCCACAATTTCCATAAATGATTTGCAGAGGGGATCAGAAGGCTTATTTATATGAATGTTAAAGTCACCAATGATCAGAATGTTATCTACCCTAGTTGACAAGTTAGAGATGAATGCACCAAATTCATCTAAGAATTCAGAATATGGGCCAGGAGACCTATAAACAGTGACAAAGTAACATGACTGATTTTTATTCTTCTGACCTTGGCAATGTGTAATATCCTGAGCAGAGCGGAGAATCAGATGCTCAAACGAGTGATATAAAACATGTTATCATTAATAACTGAAGTGATGGTCCTCCTGGTTTCTAGCTGTTTAATCTGCCAGGCTAATGGTTTTCCAGGTTTTTCCCTGTGCTCGTAAAGAGTTTGGTTGAGCCTGAGGAAACTAGCTGCTCTAGTCGCTGAGAATTTTTCGTACTCTGCTCTCAAGAGCATTAGTTCTTTTCTTGCCTCAGGGGTTTTATTTCTAAATACGAAGGTCCTTTGACATAAATAAAACGTCTGAGAGTATTAACACGTTTAAACATTAAAACAAAGTGAACCAAACTGAACAAACACCATTTATCCAATTTAATGGGAACCGGGGCAGATCTCCGGATAAGTCCACCAAGCTTTAAAGTTGTTACGAAATAAAAATAAAAGAAATAATATCTTATTTGATTCTCCTGCTTTACATTCCTGATCCACATAAACACTGTTGGATAATATGTATGACTGTGCACATCTCACATTGAATGAATGAATGAAAACTGTTTATTTCGAACATTTGATACAACAACAATTACAAGATAGATCAGTAAAGACAACAACAAAAAAGTTCCTACTGTGTACCCAACATGTCCGAAAAGGGGTAGGGTGAAGCATCAGCTTATTTATCCCTACCCCTTCTTCCCCACAACCAGTAATACCCTTTGCCACATATACACATAGATTCCTACACACCTAAACCGATATCAATATATATATATATATATATATACACAAACATAAATATACACCTACACATACCTACTTACATACAAAATACTATATATTTACAAGCCGAAGCAAAAAACAAAAACACCCTAATCCTCATTATTCAACATCAGCAAGTAAAAGGAAAATCACTTTTTCTTTTTTAAATAAAAAATAAATAAAAATAAACTGAGGGCACTACTTCATGATATGCTGGTTGTATAAAGATGTTTTCTCTGAACTTAATTTAACATACAGTAAAAATGCAAACTTAAGGTGCCCATGATCAAAATGTCATCTCAGTCTTGATCCCAGGACATAAATAAAATTCACTGAAGTGTATATGAACATGTCCACACACACCTCAGCACCAGCATTCAGTATTTCTCCATCCAGCTTCCTCCTTTATCTTGTTTTTGAAGACTTGCTCCTCAGTCAGGCGGCCGAACGTGTTTTTTTCCCTGAATGTTACCATCAGCTCAGCTGCAGGGATGAAGCCGTGTCTGAGTCTCAGGCTCTGAAGCCGCTGGCGCGCTGAGTTCTCCTGCCTCCGTTGTTTGTGAACTTCAGTTGTGAGGTCGTTATAGAATCGCACATGTTGGTTTTTATAAAGGACGTCTTTTTTTAGCCTTTGCTGCCTTAATCACAGCCATTTTGTGCTTGTAGTTCACAAACCTCATAATCAAAGTTCTTGGTGGTGCATCGTTGCCTCTCCTCGGCCTGACCCGGTGCACGCTCTCTATTACTAGTGGACTCCGCAGGGAGGACATGTCCAGCACCTCCGGTATCCAAGCTTCCAAAAAAGAACAGGGGTCCAGACCTTCAGCGCCTTGGAGGAGGCCCACCAGCCTCAGCTTGTTCAGACGCGACCTGGTCTCCAAGTCGATCATTTTCTCCTCCAGTACTTTATTTCTCTCTGTCAGCGTGCTCATCCTCCACAGTTGACACTCATGTCTCTGGTTGAGCGTTCCGTTCAGTACCGTCCTCCAGTTCCTTCTGAGTTTCCTCGATGGCAGTCAGGATTCCGTCCAGTCTCGTCAAAAATTCAGACTTTAAGCTGCTTATCACATCAGAATTTCTTCTTTAGCCCCGGCGAGTTCACTGCTTTTTTGGCCCAGAGCGTCAGCGTTGCCGCTTGCCTTGGGGCTAGCACTAGCCTCTCTGCTAACTTTATGCTACATGCTATGTGCTCCGAAATCAGTCATCTTCGCCTGCACCTGTATTTGACTGGTTTCCTCGTTCGGCTTTGTTTGCTTTGGCATCGTCACTTCTGTTGAAAGTTTCCTGCACTCAGGAGAAATTATGGTGTTATACGAGGTCTATTAGAAAAGTATCTGGTGTGTCTGTTGTGTGTTTGTTGTGTGTTTGGTGTGTATGTTGTGTTTACTGTATATGTTGTGTTTGGTGTGTGTCTGTTGTGTGTGTTGTGTTTATTGTACGAGGTCTATTAGAAAAGTATCCAACCTTATTATTTTTTTTCAAAAACCATATGGATTTGAATCACGTGTGATTACATCAGACATGGTTGAACCCTCGTGGACATGCAAGAGTTTTTTCACGCCTGTCGGTTACGTCATTCGCCTGTTGGCAGTCTTTGAGTGAGGAGTCGTCCACCCTCTCGTCGATTTTTTTTCATTGTTTATGAATGGCTCAGAGACTGCTGCTTTGTTTGATCAAAATTTTTTCAAAACTATGGACACCATTCGATAAATTCAGCTGGTTTTCGGTAAAAAGTTTAACGGCTGATGAGAGATTTTGGTCTGGTAGTGTCGCCGTAAGGACGGCCCACGGCGCCTGACGGCGATCTGCTCTTCGAGGCGGCAGCGTCTCACCGTTTCAAGTTGAAAACTTCCACATTTCAGGCTCTGTTGACCCAGTAAGTCGTCAGAGAACAGAGAACTTTCAGAAGAAGTCGGCATGAGGAGTTTATTCAGACATTCCATTGTTAACGGACATTTTGTAATGAAAGAACATGCGGGCAGAGTCGCATGTCAGGCCGGACCTGACCGCGGGGGGTCGCGACAGGAAAAACCTCCGTTGGAAACCTTAACAGGCAAGTTGGAACATGCCCAAGCTGTTAAACAATTTCTCAGTTACTCACTTGTTGAAAGCCATCAAAAGCTGCCTGAATTTTACAAATGGTTTTCAACACGGAGGTGTTTTTCCTGTCGCGGCGCAGACAGATTCACCGAGTCGTCATGGAAACGACTCGGCGAATATGTGCGCACGTCTTTCATTAAAAAATGTCCTTAAACAGTGGAATGTCTGCATAAAGTCCTCATGCCGGCCTCTTCTGAATCTTCTCTGTTCTCTCACGACGTCCTGGGTGAATTAAGCCTTAAATTAGGATGTTTTCAGGTCGAAACAGGCCGACGACGGCGCCTGGAAGCGCTGCAGGACGTCCCGCTCCGTGGGAAGTCCTTACAGTGACAGAAACACCCCATAATCTCTCATCAGCCGTTAAACTTTTCACCGAAAACTAGCTTAATTTCTCGAATAGTGTCCACTCGGATATTCCTCACAGGTCCAGAAAAATTTTTGATAAAGCAACGCGCGCCGTCTCGAGCAGCGTGTGAAACAAAGGAATTCAGCCGAGAGGGCGGGACCACATCTCACTCAAGGCCTGCCCACAGGGAAATGACATCACCGACACGCGTGAAAAAACTCACGCATGTGCATGAGGGTTCAAGCATGATTGGTGTAATCGCACGTCATTCAAATCCATATAGTTAAAAAAAAATAAAAGGGTCGGTTTATCTAATAGACCTCGTATATCAGGATTTACCCAGGATTTCAACGGAGCGGAGAAAAGCGTGACTTACTAGCATGCGGCCATAACCAGAAGTCTCAGTTTCATTTACTTTGTGTTTCATTTAATTTGTGTTTCATTTACTTTGTGGTTCATTTACCTCATTTTTCATTTACTTTGTGTTTCATTTACTTTGTGCTTCATTTACCTCATTTTTCATTTATTTTGTGTTTCATTTAATTTGTGTTTCAATTACTTTGTGGTTCATTTACTTTGTGTTTCATTTAATTTGTGTTTCATTTACTTTGTGGTTCATTTACCTCATTTTTCATTTACTTTGTGGTTCATTTACCTCATTTTTCATTTACATTGTGGTTCATTTACCTCATTTTTCATTTAGTTTGTGTTTCATTTACTTTGTGCTTCATTTACCTCATTTTTCATTTACTTTGTGGTTCATTTACTTTGTGCTTCATTTACCTCATTTTTCATTTATTTTGTGTTTCATTTAATTTGTGTTTCATTTACTTTGTGGTTCATTTACTTTATGTTTCATTTAAATTGGGTTTCATTTACTTTGTGGTTCATTTACCTTGTGGTTCATTTACCTTGTGATTCATTTACTTTGTATTTCATTTAATTTGTGCTTCATTTACCTCATTTTTCATTTACTTTGCATTTTATTTAATTTGTGTATCATTTACTTTGTGGTTCATTTACCTCATTTTTCATTTACTTTGTGTTTCATTTAATTTGTGTATCATTTACTTTGTGGTTCATTTACCTCATGTTTCCATTATTTTGTTCTTTAGTCACCTCGCGGGTAATATTTTACTTTGTGGTTCATTTCTCTCATGTTTTATTTACTTTGTGCTTTATTTACTTTGTGATTTATTTACCTTGCACTTTATTTATGTTGTGCTAATTTTATCTTGTGGTTCATTTACTTCTTGTTTTATTTACTTTGTGCTTTATTTAACTCGGGGTTTTATTTACTTTGTGGTCATTTGTGTTTTAGTTATGTTGTATGTTATTGACTTTGTGCTTCAATTGCTTTGTGATTTATTTACCTCATTTTTCATTTACTTTGTGTTTTATTTACCTCATATTTTGTTTACATTGTGTCATTTACTTTGTGCTTCATTTACATCATTTATACAAGCGAAGCTTGCTTGTGGCGCGAAGCTAGCTTATGGTAGCTTATGGTAGCTTACAGTGAATCCCAAAAAGGAAGTACCAAATTTTGAGTCCACAGTGAAACAGGAAATGTCAAATGTTGAACACTTTCTGGATCTCGTGGGAACTCAGTGGCAAGCTCACACTGAAACAGGAAGTGCCAAATTTGGAGTCCCCAGTGAAACAGGAAAGGGTGAGACTAACACACGGGTTGAGTGTGCGGTGTCGGCACAAGCCATTGGGAGGAAGGGGGTGTCGGCGCTCGGTGGCCAGTATACTGTGGCCGAAGTTTACAGAGTGCTAGGTGGCGAAAAAAAAACCTCTCAAATGCCATGTAAAACATGCATAATGCAAAATCAAATACATAAACCCAAATTATGGCAGTAAAATCCCTCATCAATGTCAAGGATGATAAACCTAATAAAAAAAACCTCTCTCATCAATGATGATAACCTTTTTTTTGGGGGGGGGGGGGGGGGGGGGGTAATTGTTCCTGAGGTTTCACTGCAAAGCTTCCTTAGGAACAATTAGGCCCCATTAAAAAAAAATTGCCATCAGGAAAAAGTGATTTCTTTCTTCTTAGAAACAGAGAACAAAGAATACAGTAAATTTTTGAAGTTGGGAAATTCCCCTTGTAATATGAAGTAACATAAGTTGATACACTCAACAAAAATATAAAAGCAACACTTTTGGTTTTGCTCCCATTTTGTATGAGATGAACTCAAAGATCTAAAACTTTCTCCACATACACAATATCACCATTTCCCTCAAATATTGTTCACAAACCAGTCTAAATCTGTGATAGTGAGCACTTCTCCTTTGTTTAGATAATCCATCCCACCTCACAGGTGTGCCATATCAAGATGCTGATTAGACACCATGATTAGTGCACAGGTGTGCCTTAGACTGTCCACAATAAAAGGCCACTCTGAAAGGTGCAGTTTTATCACACAGCACAATGCCACAGATGCCGCAAGATTTGAGGGAGCGTGCAATTGGCATGCTGACAGTAGGAATGTCAACCAGAGCTGTTGCTCGTGTATTGAATGTTCATTTCTCTTCCATAAGCCGTCTCCAAAGGCGTTTCAGAGAATTTGGCAGTACATCCAACCAGCCTCACAACCGCAGACCACGTGTAACCACACCAGCCCAGGACCTCCACATCCAGCATGTTCACCTCCAAGATCGTCTGAGACCAGCTACTCGGACAGCTGCTGAAACAATCGGTTTGCATAACCAAAGAATTTCTGCACAAACTGTCAGAAACCGTCTCAGGGAAGCTCATCTGCATGCTTGTCATCCTCATCGGGGTCTCGACATGACTCCAGTTCGTCATCGTAACCGACTTGAGTGGGCAAATGCTCACATTCGCTGGCGTTTGGCACGTTGGAGAGGTGTTCTCTTCACGGATGAATCCCGGTTCACACTGTCCAGGGCAGATGGCAGACAGCGTGTGTGGCGTCGTGTGGGTGAGCGGTTTTCTGATGTCAGTGTTGTGGATCGAGTGGCCCATGGTGGCAGTGGGGTTATGGTATGGGCAGGCGTCTGTTATGGACAAAGAACACAGGTGCATTTTATTGATGGCATTTTGAATACACAGAGATACCGTGACGAGATCCTGAGGCCCATTGTTGTGCCACACATCCAAGAACATCACCTCATGTTGCAGCAGGATAATGCACGGCCCCATGTTGCAAAGATCTGTACACAATTCTTGGAAGCTGAAAATGTCCCAGTTCTTGCATGGCCGGCATACTCACCGGACATGTCACCCATTGAGCATGTTTGGGATGCTCTGGACCGGCGTATACGACAGCGTGTACCAGTTCCTGCCAATATCCAGCAACTTCGCACAGCCATTGAAGAGGAGTGGACCAACATTCCACAGGCCACAATTGACAACCTGATCAACTCTATGCGAAGGAGATGTGTTGCACTGCATGAGGCAAATGGTGATCACACCAGATACTGACTGGTATCCCCCCCCCCCCCCCCCCCCAATAAAACAAAACTGCACCTTTCAGAGTGGCCTTTTATTGTGGGCAGTCTAAGGCACACCTGTGCACTAATCATGGTGTCTAATCAGCATCTTGATATGGCACACCTGTGAGGTGGGATGGATTATCTCAGCAAAGGAGAAGTGCTCACTATCACAGATTTAGACTGGTTTGTGAACAATATTTGAGGGAAATGGTGATATTGTTTATATTTTTGTTGAGTGTAACAATGTACGATTGAATCTCTCAGGTTGTGGACTGGTAGTACGGACTGGTTCAAGCCTTACCGACCCCGAGCCTTCTCAGCAGGTCCTTGATCAACGTACTCTCAAAATCCCTCCCTTGATCTGAATGAATGCGTGCACGGAGGCCATAATGCACAAAATACCTCTCACACAGAATTTTTGCCATGGTAGCTGCCGTCTGATCCTTCGCAGGAAAAGCTTGCACATACCAGGTAAAATGATCCGTCACAACCAAGATGTTAGCATAACCTTGAGAATCAGGTTTGAGTGATAGGAAATCAATACAGACAAGATGTAACGGGCCTTGACTGGTAATCTGGTTCAAAGGAGCTGCTCGTTGAGGAAGTAGAGTAACAATCGGCCACAATTCCTCACATATTGCTCCACATCGGCTCCCATCTTAGGCCAATAAAACCTGTCTTGAATGAGTTGTGTGGTTTTCTCCATCCCCAAATGTACAGACTCCTCATGCAAAGATTTCAAAACCATAGGGACATATTCCTGGGGGAGTACCAACTGACACGTTTCAGCCATCCATGGATCTTTGAACTTTCCTATACAACAGATTATCTTTGATCACCAATCTACCTGCCTCCCTATTCAACAACATAACACTATTATTCTCCGGTGAAAATGCTGGGCCCCCACCAAGGTCAGATCCTTATCCTGAGCCTGCCTGAACTCAGTAGTGCTGAGTTGGATCAAGCAACCTGAATCAAGGCGGGCAGAGTAGGCAAAACACCCTCAGGTGAAAACCCCAAGCATTCCGCCATATGAACAGTATTTTGGGCTCCCCCCGTCAGGTGAATCTGCTTGCACATGCTTTCACGCTTACCAGTGGCACATTCTGCCATTCCCCCTCATCGCAGTAAGAGGATTCCGAGATAATGCATCAGCATCAGTATTATTAGCCCCGGGTCTATATTTCAAGGTGAAGTTATAGGTGGCAAGAGCTGAAAGCCAATGATGCCCGGTTGCATTCAGCTTAGCAGCAGTCAGGACATATGTAAGGGGATTATTGTCAGTTCCAACAGTAAACTGTTGTAAAAAGGTTCATAGTCATGAAATTTATCCACTGCTGCCCATTTCAGAGCCAAAAACTCTCAACTGATGTCCAGTAGGGCTGTTCATGTTATATAGTGAAAAAATAAAAGTTGTGAGAGACTTCAGGTCACATGTTGTTTCTGTTCCACTTGGGGTTTTATAGGTGCAGACCAAATTTGAACTCAATCAGATAAGATTTAGAGGTCCCCCAGAGTGACACATGTTCCTCTCCCTCCGCTGGCAAGACAACGTCACCCTAACGGGAGAAGACTCCGATGCCATTATTTTTCTTCTACAGATACATGTGATGGCTTCTAATCGCAAAAAGTGGTGGTTGACTGGTCACCCAGAAGAGAACATTACTGGAATTACTACATTGTTTATTTGGAGAAAATTGTTGCTTTGTGGGGGACCCCTAAACAATGTCCAATTACAGTAAAATTTGGCACAGATCTTTTATTTTATTAGTGGAACAAGAACAACACATGGCCAAAAGATTTTGTAACATTTGACATGTTGAACAGGTCTAATGCACAAGATAGTTCCTTTCTGATGCACAAAGCCTCCGGCTAGCATATGTGACTGGCCTGATACCTTCAGGATGTTCTTGATTAAGAACAGCCTCCAACCTGCAAAGACTAGCATCAGTGTGAAGAATGTACAGCTTTGCCGGGTCAGCAAATGCCAATACAGATGCATTAGTCAGACAGTGAATAATAGTCTGGAAAGCTTCCATACATGATTGATCCCACCGATCTCCAAAAGGCTCATGGACTTTATAATAAGTCACCAAGGGAGCAGTCCTTCTCTTCCTCTAAGTGGGTGGATATCCCTTGCACAGATTGGTTAAGTGTTGAACCAGAATAGAATAGTTCTTTATGAACTGATGATAATACCCACAGAATCCCAGAAAAGACTGCAAGGAGGGGAGGTCAGTGGACTGTGTCCACCAAGTCACCTCTTCCACCTTAGCTGGGTCTGTGGCTATACCCTGTGCTGACACAATATGTCCAACATAAGTCACTTTGGAATGGCAGAACTGACACTTATCCAAGGACAGTTTCAGTCTGGCTTCTTCCAAACGAGTCAAAACCTTAAGTAACCTTCTTTCATGTTCCTCCAAGGTAGCACCAAACACAATCAAATTGTCCAAATACACTATCACCTCCAGCATGTGCATATCCCTGACAGCCTTCGCCATTAACCAATAGAATGTTGCCGGGGCTCCGTTACACCCTGCGGCATACGGTCAAACTGGCGAAATCCCAAAGGGCAGATGAAAGCTGTCTTCTCCTTGCCCTCCTCTGCCATAGGGATCTGATATTAACTGGTTTGCAAATCTAACACCAAGAACCACTTACTACCAAATAAACAATCCAGGGCATCCTCAATGCATGGTATGGTATACTGGTCTGGGATAGTTCACCGATTTAGGGTCCGATAATCCACACACATATGCAATTGTCCATTCTTCTTCTGGGGAAGGGCAATAGGCATAAGGGCTCCGAGACTCTGTTATGAGCCTTGCAGGAAGTAACCCCTGAACATAACACCTGAGGTCATCCAAATCAGCAGGAACTACGTGACAAGACCACTCCTGAAATGGAGTATCATCCCGCAAATCAATACGATGCTCCGCCCCCTTAGCCAAACCTACATCCCATTCCTCCACTGAGAAAATGTTCTGACAAAATGTTCTGACAACTTTCTCCACAACCTCTCCTTCCATTCCTTACTAATGGGAGAATCCACAAATTCCAATGATGATGAGTCCAAAACTTGAGCAGTGCCCCCCTCAGACCTGAGGCATCCATCATGTCTGCTACATGCAGATGAGCAATCACTGTCCCCATGGAATAGCAACCTGCTTTAAGGACTCATTACACAAAAGCACCAAAAATCGATTCTTATCAAGCAACTTTGAAAACATCACACTGGGCTGGGCCAAAACACTAACAGGAAGGGCAACTGACACAGCCCGTTCTGTAATCAATATACTATGTCCCACTGGTAAATTCTGTTTCACTTTGCATATTGCCACCTGCTTTGCCCCAGCAGGAATCACCAGGGGACCAGGCACCGTCCATTTGTCTTCCCCCACCGGCAACTCACGACCATGATCTGGTGACAACGAAAAATAAGAGACCGCCACACTCTCTTGATCCTGCACCTGCACTTGAGCAGCCTGACAATACTCCACCCCTTGAGGCGAAGAACACGACTGAATGGATCGCACCTCATTGACATTAGTACCCAGCAAAACTAGTCCTGAATCGAAACAACCAGAATCTGGACATACCAATGCCAAAATTGATACTGACTTGGTTTTCCTAGCCCCTGCATGTCTAGGCAACTCAAGATCCACAAGAATATTACCATTATATGTGCTTCAACCACACCACCACTGCACGGATCTTTGCACACCACCTGGTCACAGCTTGGATGCCATACACCTTCTGTGCTGCCAGGTTGAGTGTGTGGGCAAAGCATCCAACTTTTAAAAATTTAAAATTTTTCAGGGCAACATCCAAGTTGCTTGCATTGTCTACTGTGGCAGCAAGGACTTTTCCAGTCAACTTGAACTCCTGAAGAATTTTGTGGATTTCCTCTGCCACCACTAGCCCTGTCTGAGCCTCATAAACTGCTTCAGTGCTCAGAACTTTCTGCTGGATGCTGCCCTTGTAAATGTAGTGAACAGTCACTGTCAGATAGTGGTCCTGTGCCACACTGGTCCATCCATTGCAAGTAATTGCAGTTTTGCTGATGTGTGCAAGCTGTTGGATGACATTCTGTTTCACAACAGAATACCATGCAGGTATTAAGGTGTTGGATAGGTCATCCCTGGATGGTGGTTGATATTTAGGTTCAGGGCAATGCTCATCTCCCTTCAAAAAAAACAATATGTATGTGTGTGTGTGTGTGTGTGTGTGTGTGTGTGTGTGTGTGTGTGTGTGTGTGTGTATATATATATATATATATATATATATATATATATATATATGTGTGTGTATATATTAGTCTATTTTAATATCTGCCACATTTTCACCTAAAAGATAGTAATTCCACCGTGGAAAATGGATGAAGCCCCATCACCACAAATTTGGTGACTGCCCTGTGGATTTCCTCCACCTTCTCCTTGGGTAGTGCATTCTTCTTTGCCAGGGTGAAAGGAGTCACTGTGGTTACTTGAAAGCCAGAAATAAAAACATTACTATCAAAATAGTTAATAATATACACCTGTTACTCATTAAACGAAAATTGATACTGATGTAAATATACTGAAAGTTCAACATTTTGTTTACACACCTCTCTGCAGCTTCTCTCCCCCTGCCATCCCCTCATTACCCCATCCCCGTAGAGACGGTGCCTGCTCCCAGACCACCAATAACCAGTAAAAATCTATTTAAGCATAAAAATTCAAAAAGAAAAAAATAATATAGCACCTTCAACTGCACCACAGACTAAAACAGTTAAATGTGGTCTGTTAAACATTAGGTCTCTCTCTTCTAAGTCCCTGTTAGTAAATGATATAATAATTGATCAACATATTGATTTATTCTGCCTTACAGAAACCTGGTTACAGCAGGATGAATATGTTAGTTTAAATGAGTCAACACCCCCGAGTCACACTAGTCAGAATGCTCGTAGCACGGGCCGGGGCGGAGGATTAGCAGCAATCTTCCATTCCAGCTTATTAATTAATCAAAAACCCAGACAGAGCTTTAATTCATTTGAAAGCTTGTCTCTTAGTCTTGTCCATCCAAATTGGAAGTCCCAAAAAACAGTTTTATTTGTTATTATCTATCGTCCACCTGGTCGTTACTGTGAGTTTCTCTGTGAATTTTCAGACCTTTTGTCTGACTTAGTGCTTAGCTCAGATAAGATAATTATAGTGGGCGATTTTAACATCCACACAGATGCTGAGAATGACAGCCTCAACACTGCATTTAATCTATTATTAGACTCTATTGGCTTTGCTCAAAAAGTAAATGAGTCCACCCACCACTTTAATCATATCTTAGATCTTGTTCTGACTTATGGTATGGAAATAGAAGACTTAACAGTATTCCCTGAAAACTCCCTTTTGTCTGATCATTTCTTAATAACATTTACATTTACTCTGATGGACTACCCAGCAGTGGGGAATAAGTTTCATTACACTAGAAGTCTTTCAGAAAGCGCTGTAACTAGGTTTAAGGATATGATTCCTTCTTTATGTTCTCTAATGCCATATACCAACACAGTGCAGAGTAGCTACCTAAACTCTGTAAGGGAGATAGAGTATCTCGTCAATAGTTTTACATCCTCATTGAAGACAACTTTGGATGCTGTAGCTCCTCTGAAAAAGAGAGCTTTAAATCAGAAGTGTCTGACTCCGTGGTATAACTCACAAACTCGTAGCTTAAAGCAGATAACCCGTAAGTTGGAGAGGAAATGGCGTCTCACTAATTTAGAAGATCTTCACTTAGCCTGGAAAAAGAGTCTGTTGCTGTATAAAAAAGCCCTCCGTAAAGCTAGGACATCTTTCTACTCATCACTAATTGAAGAAAATAAGAACAACCCCAGGTTTCTTTTCAGCACTGTAGCCAGGCTGACAAAGAGTCAGAGCTCTATTGAGCTGAGTATTCCATTAATTTTAACTAGTAATGACTTCATGACTTTCTTTGCTAACAAAATTTTAACTATTAGAGAAAAAATTACTCATAACCATCCCAAAGACGTATTGTTATCTTTGGCTGCTTTCAGTGATGCCGGTATTTGGTTAGACTCTTTCTCTCAGATTGTTCTGTCTGAGTTATTTTCATTAGTTACTTCATCCAAACCATCAACATGTTTATTAGACCCCATTCCTACCAGGCTGCTCAAGGAAGCCCTACCATTATTTAATGCTTCAATCTTAAATATGATCAATCTATCTTTGTTAGTTGGCTATGTACCACAGGCTTTTAAGGTGGCAGTAATTAAACCATTACTTAAAAAGCCATCACTTGACCCAGCTATCTTAGCTAATTATAGGCCAATCTCCAACCTTCCTTTTCTCTCAAAAATTCTTGAAAGGGTAGTTGTAAAACAGCTAACTGATCATCTGCAGAGGAATGGTCTATTTGAAGAGTTTCAGTCAGGTTTTAGAATTCATCATAGTACAGAAACAGCATTAGTGAAGGTTACAAATGATCTTCTTATGGCCTCGGACAGTGGACTCATCTCTGTGCTTGTTCTGTTAGACCTCAGTGCTGCTTTTGATACTGTTGACCATAAATAACATTTTATTACAAAGATTAGAGTATGCCATAGGTATTAAAGGCACTGCGCTGCGGTGGTTTGAATCATATTTGTCTAATAGATTACAATTTGTTCATGTAAATGGGGAATCTTCTTCACAGACTAAAGTTAATTATGGAGTTCCTCAAGGTTCTGTGCTAGGACCAATTTTATTCACTTTATACATGCTTCCCTTAGGCAGTATTATTAGACGGTATTGCTTAAATTTTCATTGTTACGCAGATGATACCCAGCTTTATCTATCCATGAAGCCAGAGGACACACACCAATTAGCTAAACTGCAGGATTGTCTTACAGACATAAAGACATGAATGACCTCTAATTTCCTGCTTTTAAACTCAGATAAAACTGAAGTTATTGTACTTGGCCCCACAAATCTTAGAAACATGGTGTCTAACCAGATCCTTACTCTGGATGGCATTACCCTGATCTCTAGTAATACTGTGAGAAATCTTGGAGTCATTTTTGATCAGGATATGTCATTCAAAGCGCATATTAAACAAATATGTAGGACTGCTTTTTTGCATTTACGCAATATCTCTAAAATCAGAAAGGTCTTGTCTCAGAGTGATGCTGAAAAACTAATTCATGCATTTATTTCCTCTAGGCTGGACTATTGTAATTCATTATTATCAGGTTGTCCTAAAAGTTCCCTAAAAAGCCTTCAGTTAATTCAAAATGCTGCAGCTAGAGTACTGACGGGGACTAGAAGGAGAGAGCATATCTCACCCATATTGGCCTCTCTTCATTGGCTTCCTGTTAATTCTAGAATAGAATTTAAAATTCTTCTTCTTACTTATAAGGTTTTGAATAATCAGGTCCCATCTTATCTTAGGGACCTCGTAGTACCATATCACCCCAATAGAGCGCTTCGCTCTCAGACTGCAGGCTTACTTGTAGTTCCTAGGGTTTGTAAGAGTAGAATGGGAGGCAGAGCCTTCAGCTTTCAGGCTCCTCTCCTGTGGAACCAGCTCCCAATTCAGATCAGGGAGACAGACACCCTCTCTACTTTTAAGATTAGGCTTAAAACTTTCCTTTTTGCTAAAGCTTATAGTTAGGGCTGGATCAGGTGACCCTGAACCATCCCTTAGTTATGCTGCTATAGATGTAGACTGCTGGGGGGTTCCCATGATGCACTGTTTCTTTCTCTTTTTGCTCTGTATGCACCACTCTGCATTTAATCATTAGTGATCGATCTCTGCTCCCCTCCACAGCATGTCTTTTTCCTGGTTCTCTCCCTCAGCCCCAACCAGTCCCAGCAGAAGACTGCCCCTCCCTGAGCCTGGTTCTGCTGGAGGTTTCTTCCTGTTAAAAGGGAGTTTTTCCTTCCCACTGTAGCCAAGTGCTTGCTCACAGGGGGTCGTTTTGTTGGGGTTTTACATAATTATTGTATGGCTTTTGCCTTACAATATAAAGCGCCTTGGGGCAACTGTTTGTTGTGATTTGGCGCTATATAAAAAAAATTGATTGATTGATTAAAGGTTAGAGGGTGTAACAGTTGTTAACCAGTGTATAAAGGTTAGAGGGTGTAATAGTTGTTAGCCAGTGTGTAAAGGTTAGAGGGTGTAACAGTTGTTAGCCAGTGTATAAAGGTTAGCGGGTGTAACAGTTGTTAGCCAGTGTATAAAGGTTAGCGGGTGTAACAGTTGTTAGCCAGTGTGTAAAGGTTAGCGGGTGTAACAGTTGTTAACCGGTGTTTAAAGGTTAGCGGGTGTAACAGTTGTTAGCCAGAATGTAAAGGTTCATCCAAGGGTTTGAGCCACTATTTTGGTACTGTCAGCAATAACTCACACATAACTTATTATTATTGTAGTAAAGATATATGTCATAGGTAAACAAACTGAAGTTTTGTAAATATTAACGATGAATGATCAAGCAGACACACAGTTACAGGCGCAGAGCTGCAAATACTCACATTCCGTCACTAAAACAGGCGGCCCAATAATCCAGACTGAACACTGAGAACTTCTGCCCAGCAACAAAATCACACCTGGTCTTCACGCTGGGAAACGCCCCTCTGCTCAGAACCAATCAGAGGCCTTCTTCAATCTAATCAAATCTACAACCAATCAGAATATGAAACCTTGGACCAGCAGTTAATATTGGTGCCCCGTCTGGAGTTCACATGTTGTCCCGGTGTCCTCCCACTGTGATGTCAGAACAGAGGTGTCAAGTACTTAAGTACACTTTTTAGGTATCTATACTTTACTCCATTACTTATTTTTCTGCCTACTTCTGACTTCTACTCATTACATTTTCACACAAGTATCTGTACTTTCTATTCCTTACATTTTTAAAACAAACAGCCTTGTTACTCTTGGCTTCAGTTTAATGTTTATATATATATATTTCACGTCATGTGCGCCTGTAATCAACTTTTCTGCAGCACGGCTTTGCTTTGAACCGTGAACCAAGCAGTGGTTCGCAGATTGAAGCAATGCTTCGACCATTGCTTCATTTATTCTTTCTTTCTTTCGCTTAATTTTCCCCCGCTAAAACCCTAAAGAGCATACTTCTGTGAGTATTATTTACCTTTTCTATGTTAAACCGACCTGTTATGGTCTTCTGAAACAGTTGATAGATGTATTTTATAACTTAAAAATGGGAGCGATGTTAACGCGTTAGCATGTCTATGGCATTTTCAATGTTAAAAGTTAGCATTAAGCAGCTCTCATCACGTTAGGGTTGGTTTTGTGTTAGGGTTAGCGTTGTTTTAGGGGTATGGTTAGGGTTGTTTTAGGGGTAGAGTTAGGGTTGTTTTAGGGGAAATGTTAGGGTTGGTTTAGAGGTAGGGTCAGGTTTGTTTTACGGGTAGGGTTATGGTTGTTTTAGGGGTAGGGTCAGGGTTGTTTTAGGGGTAGGGTTATGGTTGTTTTTGGGGTAGGGTTAGGGTTGGTTTAGGGGGAGGGTTGGTTTTATGGTAGGGTTAGGGTTGATTTCATGGTAGGGTTAGGGTTGTTTTAGAGGTAGGGTCAGGGTTGTTTTAGGGATAGGGTCAGGGTTGTTTTAGGGGTAGGGTTAGGGCTGTTTTAGGGTTAGGGTTATGGTTGTTTTAGGGGTAGGGTTAGAGTTTGTTTAGGGGCAGGGTTGGGGTTGTTTTAGGGTTAGGGTTAGGGTTGTTTTAGGGATTGGGTCAGGGTTGGTTTCATTGTAGGATAAAGGTTGTTTTAGGGGTAGGGTTAGGGTTGTTTTAGGGGTAGAGTTAGGGTTCGTTTAGGGGTAGGGTTAAGGGTGTTTTAGGGGTAGGGGTAAGGTTGTTTTAGGGGTACGGTTAGGGTTTGTTTAGGGGTAGGGTCAGGGTTGGTTTCATGGTAGGGTTAAGGTTGTTTTAGGGGTAGGGTTAGGGTTGTTTTAGGGGTAGGGTTAGAGTTGCTTTAGGGGTAGGTTTAAGGTTGTTTTAGGGGTTGGGTTAGGGTTGGTTTAGGGGTAGGGTTGGTTTAGGGGTAGGGTTAAGGTTGTTTTAGGGTTAGGATTGTTTTAGGGGTAGGGTTAGGGTTGGTTTAAGGGTAGGGTTAGGGTTGATTTTGTGGTTGGGTTAGGATGTTGTATTTATGTCATATGAGTCTTGTTGTGGTTGTATATTGGGTTTATCCTACTTCGTCCCGCATTCTCCACATAGGATCATGTAGATGCAGTTTTTGGTGTTGAAATCCCGGATAGGTCTGATTTTGAAGACCGACTTGTTGCTCTTACTTTTATCAAGGGGTGAAATTGTTGGTCCTGAGTTCTGTGACTTGTGGGTTGTAACGTGGCCAGTCTGCTTTTTACCAGCAGGTTTCAAAGATCATGATTTCTCCTCGAACTGAAATCACCCGATGTTTGTGCAAGTGTGTTCTTGAGGAACGTTTTGAAATTCGCCTTCATGTTCCTCCTCAGCTGGACACTGGTCCATGAGGATGTGCTGGCGAATGGGATGATTTTACTTTTAGCATCCTTTGTGTTATCTGGTTGTAAGAATGTTTTGACAGATTGTCTTAAAAAGGGGTGTGAGCACCCCCTGGATTTTCTGGCCCAGAGCAATATCCTTGTGGCCTGTCAGCAATTTGTTGGTGTAGAGCAGATTTTATGGAACCTTAGTAACTGGGATTTGATGAGTCCTCTGTATGTGTGTCTTGGATGAAAACTCATTTTGTTCAGTAGGTGTCGTGTATCCGTCTCCTTGAATGTTCCCAGTTTGCCATGTAGATATTTGCATATGAGGGAGCAAATTTTTTTAAATTTAACTTTTATTTAACCAGGTTAGTACCATTGAGATCGACGTCTTTTTTACAAGGGATACATGGACAGTGGTTAGGGTTAGGGTAACCCTTACCCTAACCCTAGATGTCTTTAAATGTGGGAGGAAACTGGAGCACCCAGAGGAAACCTACACAAACACGGGGAGAACACACAAACTCCACACAGAAAGGCCACAGGTGGGAATTGACCCCATCATTTGACCTCATGCTTTCTCGCGGTTTTCTCTTAAAATATCAAAATCAGACCCTCTGTGACCCTCCCAAACATGTACCAGCCATTCTGAACATATTGAATATCTTGGAAAATCTATAGCTGCTGCAGTTTAGAAAATACAGCTGTACTTGACTCAGACGAAAAAGGGTGTGGCCATTTCTTAAAAGGGCATGGTCATTTTTAAAGGGTGTGGCCATTTCTTAAAAGGGCATGGTCATTTTTAAAGGGCATGGTCATTTTTAAAGGGCGTGGCCATTTTTAAAGGGCGTGGGCATTTTTAAAGGGCATGGCCATTTCTTAAAAGGACATGGTCATTCTTAAAGGGCGTAGCCATTTCTTATAAGGGTGTGGTTATTTTTAAAAGGAATGGCTATTTCTTAAAAGGATGTGGTCATTCTTAAAGGGCGTGGCCATTTCTTAAAAGGGCGTGGTCATTTTTAAAAGGAATGGCCATTTCTTAAAAGGATGTGGTCATTCTTAAAGGGCGTGGCCATTTCTTAAAAGGGCGTGATCATTTTTAAAAGGAATGGCCATTTCTTAAAAGGATGTGGTCATTCTTAAAGGGCGTGGCCATTTCTTAAAAGGGCGTGGTCATTTTTAAAAGGAATGGCCATTTCTTAAAAGGATGTGGTCATTCTTAAAGGGCGTGGCCATTTCTTAAAAGGGCGTGGTCATTTTTAAAAGGAATGGCCATTTCTTAAAAGGATGTGGTCATTCTTAAAGGGCGTGGCCATTTCTTAAAAGGGCGTGGTCATTTTTAAAAGGAATGGCCATTTCTTAAAAGGATGTGGTCATTCTTAAAGGGCGTGGCCATTTCTTAAAAGGGCGTGGTCATTTTTAAAAGGAATGGCCATTTCTTAAAAGGATGTGGTCATTCTTAAAGGGCGTGGCCATTTCTTAAAAGGGCGTGGTCATTTTTAAAAGGAATGGCCATTTCTTAAAAGGATGTGGTCATTCTTAAAGGGCGTGGCCATTTCTTAAAAGGGCGTGGTCATTTTTAAAAGGAATGGCCATTTCTTAAAAGGATGTGGTCATTCTTAAAGGGCGTGGCCATTTCTTAAAAGGGCGTGGTCATTTTTAAAAGGAATGGCCATTTCTTAAAAGGATGTGGTCATTTTTAAAAGGAATGGCCATTTCTTAAAAGGGCGTGGTCATTTTTAAAAGGAATGGCCATTTCTTAAAAGGATGTGGTCATTCTTAAAGGGCGTGGCCATTTCTTAAAAGGGCGTGGTCATTTTTAAAAGGAATGGCCATTTCTTAAAAGGATGTGGTCATTCTTAAAGGGCGTGGCCATTTCTTAAAAGGGCGTGGTCATTTTTAAAAGGAATGGCCATTTCTTAAAAGGATGTGGTCATTCTTAAAGGGCGTGGCCATTTCTTAAAAGGGTGTGGTCATTTTTGGGCTGTTCACTCCGGATAGAGATTTCGACACACATCCCAAGTTGTTCATTGGGGTCATGTTATCGGCAAGAAGTCCAAAATCCAGGGTCTGTCTTGGTCTGGGGTCATGTCAGTGACCTTGTCAAAGGCCATTCCCACTCTATGATGCAGCATTAATGCAGAAATGTTCACTGAGATTTTAGAGCAACATAAGCTGCCTTCAAGGCGACATCAGTGTATTTTACAACAAGATGATACAAAACCACATTCTGCACACATGACAAAGACACGGCTGCGAAGAGGGGACGGGTGCTGGACTGAGCTGCCTGTTGTGTTTGCAGGACGAATGCGACAAAATAACCCCTGAAAGGTTTCACTGCTTTGTGTCATGAACAGTAAAACATCGTTTAAGTCTTGTGAGAGGGAAAGATGACATTACTTTTTTCTTTCTTTTTTTTAAATGGATGAAAATTAATAAATTAAATTAAATTAACCAGAAAAAACCCACAAATATTTGGGTTTGTATTTTGACCTTCTGTGCTGCTGTTTGCTTCCTGGTTGGATTTGGCTGCTTCTCGGCGGGTGTGGACGTGAACTCTGCTGGACCTAATTAGGCCATGTCCCGCTGCAGTCATTAGGACACTCTGCTTAATGGACAAGACACATCGCGGCTAATTGCCTCAATTTGGGTGAAAGCCTGTGACAGCTCACTGGTGAAGAAGGGCACACACAAGGTCAATTGTCCTGTGCCTGAATGCTGGACTCACTTCTGATGTGCTGCGATTGAGCACACAGACACTAACGAAGAGGGACGGGTCATTATTTCAGGGTTCAGGGAGGACAGAGATCGTGCTCCAGCACAAGGAGGACATTTTCTGCTTGGATATGTCGTGCTCACAGAGCAGAATTATATCATTTCAACCTTCGTCATTCAAACGTCAGTCGCTGTCATTTGGAAAATGAGCTGCAGAGAAGATCCACACAGGACAACAAACAAACAAACAAATGTGATGATACAACAGCAAACACGAACCATCCGGATACAAATCTCAGTCCGCTGAGCAGCCAGCTTGAAACAACACTTTAACAAAGTGCAACTAAAAATCAATGATTCATTCAAACTTTGCCCATTTTCAGAGTTGCACAGCACAAAGGAAACAAAACAAGAGGTAATTGAAGCACAAAGTGCATCTGTTCTGTGGAATGATCTCCCTGCATCAATCAAACAGTCGGATTCTGTAGAGAGTCCAGACTTAAGACGCACTTATTTTCCCTTTCGTATGGCTAGCATACTGGCATGGTATGTTACTACTCTTTTTACTCTTTTAAATTCATTTTATTATTAAACGGAGCGTGCCGCGGCCTCAACTTTATCTAAAGTCTGGGTCTGTTAGTGAAGCTTAGGGCTTGTGGCCTGTTGGTGGGCGAACAGACAGAGGAGATGCCTAGTCACTGCAGCTGAGAGCTGGCAGGAATGCTGGACAGTGAGCGGAGAGATGGACGCATTCAGGGCAGCTGGAGGTGCGGATGTACCTGGAGGGTGGAGACGCCATCGAGATGTGTTGAAGAGAGATACAGTGGATTCCAAGATGTCAGTCAGGTAGCTTGGCTCCACCCAGTGGCCGTGGCTGTGTTTTTACAATCTACACATTGTTTGTGTGTTTCATGCCGAGGTTTGCTCATAGTGACGTTTCCATGCAACGCCTGGTGGCTGGAG